>NW_013667743.1:131021-137628 GCF_000517525.1 Limulus polyphemus
ATGACAACGCTAGTAAGTATGGTTGATGATATTACTTTGACCGAAGGTTCTAGAGACCAAATGACAACGCTAGTAAGTATGGTTGATGATATTACTTTGACCGAAGGTTATAGAGAGCAACTGACAACGCTAGTAAGTATGGTTGATGATATTACTTTGACCGAAGGTCCTAGAGACCAAATGACAACGCTAGTAAGTATGGTTGATGATATTATTTTGACCGAAGGTTCTAGAGACCAAATGACAATGCTACTAAGTATGGTTGATGATATTACTTTGACCGAAGGTTCTAGAGACCAACTGACAACGCTAGTAAGTATGGTTGATGATATCACTTTGACGAAGGTCCTGGAGACCAAATGACAATGCTACTAAGTATGATTGATGATATCACTTTGACTGAAGGTCCTACAATGGCTGATTTTATCACTTTGATTCATGATTCCATTTTAGTTCGTGGAGTCGCTTTGGACCTCCTTAAATTCTATGCATTCTTGTATTAGTTTACAATACACTATTCGCGGTAAGTTTATGACGTTAAAATCCGCGGTTCAGTTCCTCGTGGTGGACAGAGTGTATGTAGCCCATTGTGTAATAAGTAATAAGCAACTTCTAGAACACTGAAGAGTTATTAATTACTGTTTTTTGTAAAAACTATTACGCTAATTTCTCTGTATTTTACTGAACATATACATGAGAAGCGACTGATTTTTCGACTTATTTAAACCAAAGAAGTGGCAAAGAAGAAAAAAAAAACGTCAGTAAATAAATATGTTTTAATACCGTGTTTCTTTTTTAGTTTTTTTTCAGTCTTTCGATAGCGTCCAATACATTCCATAAATAAATTGTATTTCAAGTTGCTTTTATAATACAACTATGTGCATACGAATGATATTTATCAGTATTAAGAATATATTTATCAGTATTAAGAATATGTTTATTAGTATTAAGAATATATTTATTAGTATTAAGAATACCGGTATTTATCAGTATTAAAATCACGTTTCTTACCGCTAGGAGGACTAGCAATGCTAATCATTTGACTAGTTATATATTCTTTATTTTTCACGAATGAAACTTTCAGTTCTGTGATTAAGGAATACTGTATTGTATAATATGCAGTATATCTGTACTCAGAACTATGATACATATCTTTATACTAATTATTTACATTGCATACATATGTATATATTTATATATTTGAAAGAGTACACATTGTGTGGAAATGACGTTTGTGCATTTATTTAATAGACACTACCCTGATACGAGGCACGTATTGCACGTGTAGTCTGTATGTTATTCGCTACACTGAGAAGTATTCTTGATATTCGTATTTCTGAGAAACGTTCTGTGCGCGTGTACTGTGGGTTGTTGTTAAAACACTGTTTTTATTTTACACAAGATTAAGAACGAAAAATCAGCCGAAGATGTTCTTACGAAAATGTCACAATTCATTGTAGCATGATTTGACAGTACACGTGCAACTGCTATCAAATTACGTTCTTTTTCATCCAATCACTAGCCAGTATGTCCAGAGGTGACAAGGTCGACTTGCGCTAGCTCGCGTGGCCACCTATTTTAACTAAGTGCCAAGAGGAAGTTCGTGCATACAGCTCCGCGTGGAAGGTGAGTGTGTGCGCGAGAAAAGAAAACGTTCTAGTAATCTAGTTGATGATTTGTTAGGCAGCTTTCTTGCGGCTTGTTCAACATTACACCTAAATGTTCAGTCTGGAGTTTCAGTAAGTCATAGATAAATAATGAACAAACTAATTCATAGGTAGAAGGATAAAAAACAAGATACAGTCGAACAACTGAACTAAAGGTGATATATATACATATAATTTTCTTGAGATTTTCTGTGATGTTATTGAAACTTTCGGTTTTAGGACAATCTTTCAAATTAATGACTACAGTTATCATAACTTAACGAACACAAAGCAGCTATTAAACGTGTGCTTTTCAGTAAAAGTGTCATGCAGTCTATAGCCTTTCCATTACTCCGTCTCTTTACGTCGTAATTAAAATTTCCTTCAAATAATCATTGGGCAAAGACTGGGTCTATGTACAGTGTCGTCAGGTTATTATCACTAAAAAGATGAAGAAGGAAACTGTGATTATCGTTGCTATAGTTACTGGTAAGTGATACTTAAAAGAGATTTTAAGAGTTTAGCTGAAAATCTCGATAACGTAAGTTGTACTTTTTTTTTATCCAAGCCTTTATAGAACATTGTGCCATTTTAGGAGATATTTTCTCAGTCTACCAAGAGAGTTTTAAAAAGGATTTATGTTATGTGTTACTAAAGTATTGATAATAGGATTTTTATAAACAGAACCAGATCTTAATTAAGATAAATATGATGTTCTGCTCTAGCTTGATTCTTGAGCAACCTAGGACTTATTTTTTATCAAACTTTTGGATTAAACTATCTCTTTCACCAGCTGGACATAGCTTTGCGCAAAAATTGTGAAAACAAACTGTGAAATTTATCTCTTTTAGACAAGCTTATAGTGATATTGGGTTTGAATGGTCTTTTTTCAAACGCAAAAACGATCTTAAAATAATGACAATAATACGAAATGCAAGGTCTATCATAACATTGTTTCAGAAATGTCGGGGTAAGTATATATAAAAAATCAATTTTGTAAGTTAATACAAGAGTTATTAAGTACTGTTCGTTAGATTTTATAAGTTATGAAGATTTTAGAACGCTTGAACGTTAGAGATGTCGCAACAATTAATGGTTGTGCTGCAGTAATAGTATTTATCAGTGTTATGCTATATTGAATTTCTTGATTTTTTTTCCCCACACAAAACATTTTCGTTTTTTTCCTTAGTATGCTCTTAGGTAATCAAAAACAGAGCCAAAAATTAGAACTTTTCTCCTTACACAATTAACCAGTCTATAATTAAAATACGATTATTTGCTAGTCGACTAAGAATAGCTCTATGTATTTGAGCACAGTATAGGTTCACGAGCATGTAGTGACTGAACAATGGATCAGTAAATTGAATTCTCCTGGTTATCTAATGAACACGCTTACGTGAACGAATAAGCACAAAAGCCCGACTCACAAAAAGTCTTACCAGTTTCGCTATGTGTGTTGTTAGTCCCAATTGCAATGACTACAGTTAAACTAGTTTTGTCCATTTTTTTGGGTTTTATACTTTCTGTTATCTTATTTAACAGCGTCTTAAAATTTGTGTTAAGGCCCGAAGACAAAGTACAGTTCGATTGTTTTATTACGTCGAGCTGGGGCCCGGCATGGCCAAGTGGATAAGGCGCTCAACTCGCAATCTGTGGGTCGCGGGTTCGAATCCCCAGTCCCACCAAACATGCCCGCCCTTTCCGCCGTGGGGGCGTTATAATGTGACGGTCAATACCACTATTCGTTGGTAAAAGAGTAGCCCAAGAGATGGCGGTGGGTGGTGATGACTAGCTGCCTTCCCTCTAGTCTTACACTGCTAAATTAGGGACGGATAGCGCAGATAGCCCTCGTGTAGCTTTGTGCGAAATTCAAAAACAAACAAACAAACGTCGAGCTGACTGACGTGAAATTGTCACCGATTTTGTTGTCTTCTTGAACACACCTTATACTTTCTATAATAATCCAAAGCTGACTGATGTACCATCGTGTGTCTTCGAATACTTATCCGTTATGGAAATATTTAAATATAGTAAAATGAATATACGTACTTTTCCTTTAACGTGCTAGCGATACGTCAGCCATTTTTAAGAAGGTGTCTCAATATTGCAAGTTACAACACAATGTGCTAGAACGTTTGTTTTTTTAGTTGAATTAAATCATAATTCTTTTTGGTAAAATTGTTTAAAATTTCATAATTTTCTTCATCTTTAGCGATACTAATTCTAATAACAAACATGCATTTAAAATAAACTTACAGTATCAAATTACTTTTCATTACTTGTAGCCACGACAAGTCTAGTTCTTAACTATGTGATAAGAATATTTATTTAACACACACTTTGAAATTTCTGATATTGAAATATATTTTTTTTAGAAAATATCTTTATTCTTTGTTTGGTCTATGCAGTGAGAAAGAAAAATCAAATAATTGATTTAATTTCTACACTTTTCCTAGTGCGCATTCGTTTTAATCCTGCAGTCGATATATGTTTCTTTTAATGCTCAGTGAATCCAGAAGAGAGAGGATCCATTAAGTTGATTCTTGATCAAATCACAAAGTCGTGCGGTTGCAAAATCGAATTTCCTGTCTTTCGATAGGATACGTTTCTTTGGAGATAACTAAGACCAAGTCGTGTAGCGAATGTTGGATAATTCAGGCTATTGAAAGTTAGAATTGAATATATATATATATATATATATAACATAGAAAGTAGAATATGTTAACCATTAGCCTAATTATTTTTGTGTTGTACAAGTATTTGTACGAACAGTAAAAGAAAAGCTTTAAAATTGTTCATAAAAATAGTGTCACTTTGTTGTTGTTTTTTAACTTCGAGAACAACGGGGTATCGTTTTTGATAAATGAAAGACTGGTATTTGTTTTTATTAAAATCCTTCAACGTTTGTATTTGGAAGATATCTGCGTGATTAAGGGCGACACAGAATAATAGCTTTAGGAAATTAGTATTTCTAGCTCACCCGTATTACCGATTATTTTCTAAGAGACGTTAATAAAATGCATATTTATAGTAAGTGTTTTCCATATTAGTGAAAAGTCTATTAAAAATTTAACATTGTGTCTGCTAAGATTGAAATATATTAAATTAAGCATTATCTTTCTGATGGTCTATTACTTTAGTTGTGGGTGGTGACACTTGCCCATTGAATCTATGAACTGGGTATGTTTGATCTATATATATATGTAACAGGGTATGTTTGATCTACATATATATATGTAACAATGTATGTTTGATCTACATATATATATATGTAACAAGGTATGTTTGATCTACATATATATATGTAACAGGGTATGTTTGATCTACATATATACATGTAACTGGGTATGTTTGATCTATATATATACTATATATATATGTAACAAGGTATGTTTGATCTACATATATATATGTAACAGGGTATGTTTGATCTACATATATATATGTAACAGGATATGTTTGATCTACATATATACATGTAACAGGATATGTTTGATCTACATATATATATGTAACAATGTATGTTTGATCTACATATATATATGTAACAAGGTATGTTTGATCTACATATATATATGTAACAGGGTATGTTTGATCTACATATATATATGTAACAAGGTATGTTTGATCTACATATATATATGTAACAGAGTATGTTTGAGCTATATATGTATATGTAATAGGGTATGTTTGAGCTATATATGTAACAGAGTATGTTTGATCTATATATGTATATGTAACAGGGTATGTTTGATCTATATATGTATATGTAACAGGGTATGCTTGCTCTATATATATGTAACAGGGTATGTTTGATCTATATAAATATAACAGGGTATGCTTGCTCTATATATATGTAACAGGGTATGCTTAATCTATATATATGTAACAGGGTATGTTTGATCTTTATACATATATAATTTCTTGGGCTATTACCGTCGTTAGTGAAAACGAAAAAATAAGGTACATGTTTATGTAATAACTAAAACAAATTAGCTTTTAATATGCAAAGCCACAATTTAACCATACTGTATATCATTCATAAGATAAAACATATGTATAACCAATAAGTTCTAAACGACAACTTTAAACAAACAGGATTTATAGCTTTATGGTATAATCATTGATTCATAATAGTGTAACAACTGTGATGATGAAATATCACAATAATACTGATAGTAAATATTTCACTACTGACTGATCTAATATTGATGAGGTTTAAATATCTATTTCATTTAAATGGGTCGTGTCAGATGTTTCCACTGGAGTAAAACTTCATGACCTCCTTCAGTATTTAGGAAATCCTTAGGGCATTCAAAACCCATTCGGGTCTTCTTTGCCCGCAAGCAAAATGATTACAACATCAGATGGACAGATTAACCATAAGTGAAAAAGAATTAACACTGTTTCATGTTGCAGTATATTACTGTAAATACAAACTTATTGATGTCATTAAACATCCTTTCACCTAGTGTTAACACCTCTCGACACATTAAGTAAAATGAAATAGATTTCTCATCACGTGGTGGATGGTCTATGTGTAACGCCTTGTAAAGGTATCTTCCCGTGTATCAAATAAACAAGGTTCTGTATTACAAGCAATCTCCAGACCTGTTTCACAATTACTTAAACAATGTCATAGAACTTTACATACATAGGGTGAAATCAGAAGGTACTCGCTGCTATGAAGTACGAGTGAAAATGACCTATAGCTTGCGCATGCGTCTTGATACAGT
The DNA here is from genome assembly GCF_000517525.1 of Limulus polyphemus. Lineage (NCBI taxonomy): Eukaryota > Metazoa > Arthropoda > Merostomata > Xiphosura > Limulidae > Limulus > Limulus polyphemus. The sequence continues at coordinate 137,404 of NW_013667743.1, forward strand.
GGCACAGCAGTATGTCTGCGAACTTACAACGCTAGAAACCGGGTTTCGATACCAGTGGTGGGAAGAGCACAGATAGTCCATTGTGTAGCTTTATGCTTAACTATAAACAAACAAAATTCCGATGTAACAAGTAATGCGTATGGGTGACATTTGATTAACACTCCTTCCGATGTAACTAATGTGTATGGGTGACATTTGATTAACACTCCCCTTGTTACATCGGAA
>NW_013667743.1:138582-150519 GCF_000517525.1 Limulus polyphemus
ACCCATACACATTAGGAGTGTTAATCAAACTTGTTACATCGGAATGAATGTCACCCATACACATTAGGAGTGTTAATCAAACTTGTTACATCGGAATGTCACCCATACACATTAGGAGTGTTAATCAAACTTGTTACACCGGAATATCACCCATACACATTAGGAGTGTTGATCAAACTTGTTACATCGGAATGTTACCCATACACATTAGGAGTGTTGATCAAACTTGTTACATCGGAATGTCACCTATACACATTAGGAGTGTTAATCAAACTTGTTACATCGGAATGTCACCTATACGCTTTAGGAGTGTAAATCAAACGTGGTAATGTGGTACATTATTATGGAGTGTTAGAAAAACTTAATGTTATATTAACCTTAATGTCGACGAACACGTTTTGAAATAACTACAACTCGTTAAAAAACGTTTTTTTTTGTAAGTATAACGCAGTAATAATGCTTGAAAGACTCATGTGTGACGAAGTGTCTATTTTTTAAAAATCTTCGTGATCAAAGATGTGTTTGATACTGTGGCAGGATATAAGTATTTCTTAAGCTTTTTTTGTTCAGAGTAATCTTATTTCTTTCTTATTACTAGTGGTAGTATTGAACCAAAGCACCTATATCTTCTGTAGTAACATGATATAATATACAAACGTGTCATAAGTTTAAACCATTGCATGGTCTGATTTTTTTTTATCTTGGAAAAGCTAAAGTTGAATCTATTATAGGGCGCGAGTTGACCAGATTCGACTCTGTATGATACCACAAAATATTTCCTGCCTTTTAAGCTGTGAGTGTGTTATAGGTGTGACAGTTAATCCACTAGAATAGATGATTGGTGGTAGTTTACTACTGACTGGTAGCAGATAGCCTTCGTAGCTTTACCATTAATACAAATACGAATCTGTTAAATTTTCAGGTATACTACAAATAAACCAGGAAACCATCATAGCAAAACATCATCAACGCCATAAGCGAGTCCCTGGTGGCGAAAAAAGCAACCAATGTGATCACTGGGAGAAGTTATTTTCTCAGAATCAAGAATCTGTTTCCGCTACTTTACCGCCCTCTGTCAGTGGAATCTGGGTTTCGGAAAGGTAATGAGCGACATTTCTCTGATACAGTGTCTCTTAAAAATACTTTACTGATAATAATATTATGTCCTATCATAATAGCAATGCATCAGTTGAGTGTGGGAAATGTAATATAATGTGTTAAACTAGTTGTTTGTTTCTCAGGCTGTAAACTGTAAAACATATGGTACTCTCAATTTAATAAAGTTTCAACTAAGGTCGAAAAGCTTACATCCCAACTTGGGAGTTTTCAACGCTTGTAGAGCGGTATGATCCCGTGGTAGTGTTCTGGATTTCAGAGTTGCCGAGCCGGATTCGAATCCGGGTGATGCCACAAAATATTTTCAAAATATTCACAAAATAGGTGCGTTATAAGAGTGACGGCCAATTTCTAGTATGGATAGTGGATGTTAGGGTGTTGCTGACTGGCTGCCTTCCCTCTGATCAGTAGCTGAAAATTAGGGACGACAGCAAGTGGTTTTAGTAGTTTACATAAATACAGATATTATGTGTATAAGTATAATATTTCGTGTATTTTCAATACTAGCTGAAAACTGAAAGAACTTGAAACCACAAACAACTCCATGTTATTTAGTTTTTAATATAGATTGTCCCTCACATACCTTGTAAACCTGGCTAAAACCACAAACAACTTAATATTATTTAGCTTTTAAATACAGATTGTCCCTTACATATCTTGTAAACCTGGCTAAAACCACAAACCATGTTATTTAGTTTTTAATATAGATTGTCCCTCACATACCTTGTAAACCTGGCTAAAACCACAAACAACTTAATATTATTTAGCTTTTAAATACAGATTGTCCCTTACATATCTTGTAAACCTGGCTAGAACCACAAACAACTCCATGTTATTTAACTTTTAAAAATATATCTGTCTGAAATAGTAAAAAACTCCGTATTTTATGTGTTTTTCTTTAGAAATGCCCAAATCTGATTGAAATGCTTAATGGCTGCTTATTGTATAGTCTTTACATATTTTTTACATCTGACTGAAATTTAAATACACACACACACACACACACACATATATAGTGTTTCATGCCCTTTACCAATCTTTCAAATCTAACTGAAATAATTCATTATATATTTTTTACATACCTTTTAAGGCTGACTGCAAATTTAAGGTTCTCATGCACCATCGAATATCTGAAAGAAAAAAGATACGCTTATCATGATGTCATGAACGCCTTGATTCGTCCAGATCAACCATGTGACATACAACGTTTCATGTGAAAGCAGTTCTGCAAATCTTTTTGATACTTCAGTTTTGCATGCTTTACTTCATTCTTTAAGTTTGTGTTTAAGTGCTAAGCTACATAATGAGCCATTTGCGCCATGTCTAACGCGGGTTTCGAACCCCGATTTTTAGCGTTATGAGTCTACAAGTTTGCTGCTCAGCTACTGGGAAGAAAGCATTTCTTGGAAAAAACAAACAAACTGAATTTAAAACTGCCAACTCCTTACATCTATACTGAGGAATATATGTTATTTAGATCTCTACAACTGAAGTGTTAACCAGTAAACAAGACGGTGGTCTTTATTGGACTTGTCGAGGAGAAACTCGAATCCTGTTTATATGTCCATGAAAAGAAAAGCTGACATTTGTTATGTCTTTAGTTTAAACGTGTTATAGTGTTCGTAAGTCAAGGACTAGCCAATCAGACAGTCTATATCTTAAGTTGACAGCTGTGGTTTCGTCTTGACCACCCAGATGCACATATGTCGTAGAACGTTTCAAGAATATCAGCTTTTATTTCGACTAAGTTTTACCACAAGAGGCGGTCTCTGACATAAGCAACTTTAAGGCGCCCCGCCAGGAAAGAAGAGAACCATGTAATTGTATGCTGTTCGGAGTTTTGTGGCAGCTTCGATCCCAGCTGGCACTAATCTCACGCCGCGATTCTTTAACAGACAGTGTTTACTTTGAGGATGGGTGAAAAATGCCTTATTTTCAGTGATACAGAGTGAAACCACAAAAATCACTTTGATGAGTATCATCCCCAACATAAGCCCTGTTATACACGATATGCAAATCATCAGTGTATTCTTTGTAATATCTATATTTCTGAATCTGTATATTATTGTTTTATTTTACTGTCTGTTTATTTTATTTAAATGGCCAACATACCGGTCTAAACATCGTTTTTTTTAAATAAGTCTGTATTTATTGGGGTATCTGTCTGCCTACATTTGTATTTCTTTTCACTTTTTGCTTTTCTGTGTATTCAGTAGTATCTGTCTATTTGCGTTCTCCCTGTCAACTAATCTTCTATATATTTAAGGGCTCAGCTGTAAGTATGTAGGTTTATAACACTAAAAATTGGGTTTCGATACCTGCGGTGGGTGGAGCACACACATCCCATTGTGAAGCTTTGCGCTTAAGAATAAAAATATATTTAAGGCAGAAATGTCGTCTGTGTGTTCGCTTCTCACGCCTACTCCTTTTGGCATTCACTCTTAGGGCCCTTGCTCTCGAATCTGGCCCACCTTTGTTTCTTTCAAAGGAGGATCACTGTACTGTGTGTGTCCAATTTTCACACCTATAGATTTTGACCACTCTCAATCAAACTTGGCATGTACTCTTAGGGTCCACCAAAAACTGATAGAGGTGTGTCGGTGCTCCGATCTAGTTCCCTGTTTCACCCCCGGGTCCCCTGCGTATTCCCTGTGTTATTCTATTTATCTTCACCAAACTTCAAAGTTCGGATATGATCTTATACCTTCCCTATGCATTGGACAGTAACATCAGCTAGCATACATTTGGTATATCTAAGCCATTATTTGACAGAAATGTGTGTGCATGTCCACTTATAACTGTCGAACTGCTGCACGGATTGTTACCAAACCTAGTATGTGTTCTCTAGTGCCACCAGGGAGTGACATTTAGATCTAATCCCTATGTCACTCCTGTTGTCCTTAATAAAATAATATTAAATAAACAGCGGGAAAATAAAAAAAATACAGTGATGTTGTGTTATAATTCTTACCGGAAATCTGATTCAATAATTGATAATAATTACGTTTCACTTGCTTAATCTGAATCACTCCCAAACAGTTGTTGTTCATGAAAACTGATTATATATATATATATATATATATATATACCACTACTATGTCTGCGATATCCCAGCAGCCTGATAGGCCTTAGTATTGTACGAAAGGCCTCGTCGGCACTGTATATAACAGATGTAGCGTGGTTGACATATTATAACATACTTTACTTTTACTCATGGTTTCTTAGAATATATATACACATATATAACTACTAGTATTACTGTTTGGTATAAAATAATAACCAGTATCATTAGCATGCAGTAATGGTTCACATTTGTGTCATTTTATATGAAATAATAGTTGATATTCATACTCTTTGATATACAGTAATAACTGACATCCAAGACATTTTCTATAAAATAATATGCTATATACAGATCAATGTATATAAAGTAATGGTTAATATCCACATCATCATTTAATAACTGATATTCTTATCCTCCAGTATCAGGCAGGTCTGATATGTCTCCTCTTCTCATTATGTATAGTGGCTAGTTAGGGTTAACGATATAAAAAGTCGTTGTAACATGACCATTTGGATAATTTGTGCTTGATGAGTTAGATTTAATGATATAAAAAGTCGTTACAACATGACTATTTTGATGATTTGTACCTGGTGAGTTAGAGTTAACGATATAAAAAGTCGTTACAACATGACCATTTGGATGATTTGTGCTTGAAGAGCTAGAGAGGAACTATATAAAAAGTCGTTACAACATGACCATTTGGATGATTTGTGCTTGAAGAGTTAGAGAGGAACTATATAAAAAGTCGTTGCAACATGACCATTTGGATGATTTGTACCTGGTGAGTTAGAGTTAACGATATAAAAAGTCGTTATAACATGACCAATTGGATTATTTGTGCTTGAAGAGCTAGAGAAGAACGATATACAAAGCCGTTGCGACATGACTATTTCGATGGCGGTTCAGTCATGGTACGAGGAAGCATCAGTAGTAATAAAAGTGCAGATGTTATTGCACTTCTGAGGGACAGGTTTATTATTCTATGAAGTATTGAAATGGTATTAAATCCAGATGTATGACTTTTGGCATGTACAATCGGACCAGAATTTGTCCTGATACACGATAGCACTGAGTGTGAAAAATTCAAATCGTGAATAAATAAATTGAACAGAATTTCATATATTCAAGTTTGCAGCAAGAAACACTGGTCTGCGTCACATAGAATACTACTAGGACCTCCTTGGACACCGCATTTAACGGTTCAACCCTCCGCAGGAGATTAGAGAACTCGGTTGCACTGGCTGCCAGGGACAGGACCCCCACAGCATTGTTTGCCCACAGATCAAAAGTATACCCCTCCCCTAAAAACGCAGCGACGTTATCAGTGTGAGGACGGAAAGGAAACTATATTAGTTACAGAATGTCTTTTCTCGCTTTCTTTCTTTCATTTTTTGCTTGAGTTAACTCTTCAACACAGGTTAATTTAGCCAAATTTTAACTATGATCACTGAATATAAGAGAACTCAGTTTCCACGGGGTGTGACTAGCGGTACATTCAGTGATGTAGTCGATGGTAAACGGCGTTTATCTACTTCTAATTTGGGTGATATAGCGTTTACTCATTTCTCATAGAAGAGGCAACACAAGTTCCTATCATGCAACCATCTGGCCTGGAGCATCAAAGAGGGAAGTTTACCTCAACTTTTATTTGCCACTACACCACTGGTTACATCACCAATTAAATTGAATCTTTATCTATAACCAGTAAATATTAATGGTATATAACTTAATATACTATTTTTTTTGTTGCATATTGTCGTCACCTTGCCTACAATATTCAAACATATACAACATTTTTTGCACGTTATTGTCATGTTGTCAGCAGTATTTAAACATAAGCAGTTTTTTTCCAGTGAATTGCGTATTACAGAGTATCGTTTTAGTTTATTTGAAGTACAAAATAATTAACATAATCATCTTGATTATTTCTTAATAACTGGGGTCAGTTACAAGACCTACGCTATACTCTTGACGAAATCTTTATAGGTGAATATTGTGTTTCAACGTCTGGATATTCCTACCCTTTTTGATATAAGTAATGATTAATATATCCGTATCCTTTTGTATTGAGAGATGATTAATATCCGTATCCTTTTTTGTGAGGGGTTAATAATATCAGTATTCTTTCGTATTGAGAGATGAATAATATCAGTATCCTTTTGTGTGAAGTAATGGCTAATATATCCGTATCCTTTGGTGTTAGGTGGGATATATTAGTCATTACTTAAACAAAAGGATAAGGATATTAGTCATTACTTAACACAAAAGGATACGGATATTAGTCATTACTTAACACAAAAGGATACGGATATATTAGTCACACTTAACACAAAAGGATACGGATATATTAGTCATTACTTCATACAAAAGGATACGGATATTAGTCATCACTTAACACAAAAGGATACGGATATATTAGTCATCACTTAACACAAAAGGATACGGATATATTAGTCAACACTTAACAAAAAATGATACGGATATTAATCATGTATCCTTATGTATGAAGTAATGACTAATATATCCGTATCCTTTTGTGTTAAGTGGTGACTAATATCCGTATCCTTTTGTGTTAAGTGGTGACTAATATCCGTATCCTTTTGTGTTAAGTAATGACAATTAATTTAAATTACATAATAATTAATTGCGCAAAGTATTATCTTTTTTATGATAGGACATAATGACAGCTCTGCATGTATCATGTCTTGAAGAAAACGTTTATAGCTAAACAATGTGGAAGTTCTACAACATGAAATTCCCTAAGGAATCCCTCTCTCGTCTTTTTCTGCGCTTGATATTGGTTGCCTTATTCCATACCGTCATTTAAAAAGCTTTCGAGTAAGGATATTTTAATGCAATTCCTTTTATATATCTATAATATGCTATAGCAATACCTGGCATTAAATACAATTCCAGCTCAAAGTACCGTCATTTTTTTTATTTTTTGCTTTCCCTTTGACATTTACTAGCGGCAAGAGTAACATTGTTTTCGTTCGGCCTCCCTCCTCTCCCCGAGCAATAGAGAACGAGTGAATTATACGACAGATTTCGTATTTTGATGAAGACGATCATACATAGGTCCTCCCCTCTGTGATGGAAATTACAAATACTCTCCAACAGCACTGCCAAGAGGGGACATAATTTATCAAGTGTTGTTGCAGTGACACTGATAGCCTAGCCCTTGTTTTAGTCAACTTACGACGTCAAAGTGATTTAGTAATCGGGTTTTCTCTCGCTAGAAATTTGACAGGAAGTCGTGCACTTTTATCAGACATTTTAAATGGTATTGTTCTACCTTGCTCAGGGCTACAGAAACGTTCCCTAAATTGTATTTTTACCACTTGTTATTCAATCAGATTTAAAATGGCTCAGGACTACAGAAATGTTGTGTAAAAATGTGTCTTTTTACCACTTGTCATTTAAGCAGATCTTAGTTTGGTTTGGTTTGAATTTCGCGCAAAACTACAGGAGGACTATCTGCGCTAGCCGTCTCTAATTTAGCAGTGAAAGACTAGAGAGAAGGCAGCTAGTCATCACCACCCACCGCCAACTCTTGGGCTCCTCTTTTACCAACGAATAGTGTGACTGATCGTTACGTTATAACGCCTTCACGGCTGAAAGGGCGAGCATGTTTGGTGGGACGGATTAAGCAGATCTTAAGTGGCATTCTTTTCGCTTGCTCAGTCAGGCCCACAAAACGTTTCGTAAAATGTATCCTTACCACTTTTCTTCCAAGCAGATTTCAGTTGGTGTTGTTCTTGCTTGCTCAGTCAGGCCCACAAAACGTTTCGTAAAATGTATCCTTACCACTTTTCTTCCAAGCAGATTTCAGTTGGTGTTGTTCTTGATTTATCAGAACTACAGAAAACGTCCATAAAATATATCTTCACCATTTTTCACTTAAGCATGTTTAAAATGCCATTGTTCTCGCTTGCTCAGGACTACAGAAACGTTTTCTAAAGTGTATCTGTACCACTTGACGTTTAAGCAGAAAATGTGTTTTTATTTGTGAGCTGAAATTAAATAAGTATTTATTTTGAACATAAATCACCAGTTTTTCGGTAATCGGTGAAAGCAAGGAATTTGGTAACAGAAACAGACATGTGTTCCTAATTCCGACTAGTCACTCTTTGGAAGGAACGTTCAGCATTGTCTGTAGGCGTGTTTTTGTTATCTTACTGGCGAGCTTTGTTAACTGAGTGTAGACATTAAATAAATATTCCTGACATGCAATAAATATATACATATATATGTAAATTAGCCAAAAGATCGAAAGTTCAAACTACATACGCTACTTTTCAATAACTAAATACTTGATTTGCTCTCCATGTATATTGTGCAGTTAAAATGTTTTGAAGTTACAGTGAAAGGTCAATGTTGACTGGGACGTCAACTTGTTCGTGTTTATTTTTCTTACAGTTCTGTATGTCTTATTAGAACTATAATAATACTCATTGCAAGTGAGAGATCAAGCTCAATTGTTTATGCTTTTGTTTTCCTAACTACTGTTTTTTTGTTGTTGTTGTTTGTTTAATGAAATCTTTTAGACGATATGACCAGCAGTGAAAGTTATCGATACTTTAAATTTGGAATAACTTTATAAAATAAAAATTTTCAATGCGTACAAAATGTGTATAAGTGAAACCGTTTGCTAAATATCAACTTTTCTCTCCACATTTTTTATAAAAGTGAAGAGATACACTCCTAATAACCTTTACGCTACATATATATGTGAAATCATTTAGCAGATGGAAGGGTGTGTTTCATTAGCAGATATTAAAATACTATTTGTTAAAGTCAACAACTTAAAGTACATCTTTCTGGATTATTACATTAAGAAAGATTTGATCTTAGGTCAAATTAATTAAAAGTTAATTGTTGGCTTACACTATTAGTTTGCAAAATACCTCTCGAATTGACAACATACAGGTTTGATAATAGTGTTAAATATGGACAGTGTCTCTGACCGACAGTATTTTAAGAACATTTAATACAAACATAGACAATGAAAAACTCTAGATAATGAAAAACAATTTCGGAAGAAAAAGGGCTGATGACGAATATTTTAAAAACACTATCAGAAAGTGTGTGTTTTTAATAGCAAAACCACGTCGGTTTATCTGCTGTGTCCACCGATGGGAATCGAACCTCTGATTTTAGTGTTGTAACTCCGTAGACTTACCCCTGCCCCACCGTAGGACTCGTCAGAGGGAGAAAGGGAATTGAAGACAATGTTAAAAATATCGTCGGAGAAAGAACGATGATGAAAAATTTAAAAACATCATCAGAAGGAGAGATGATGAGAAATTAACAAAAAAGAATAACATTCAGAAGAAGCAGGGAAGAAGATAAAAATGTTGGAAATGTCAGATAGAAAACTAATATGAGCATAGTGAATAGTCTCGTATTATGACATTTAATTGTTCCAAATTTTTAATAATTGTATTATAATGCTTGTTATTACTAAATCCTTAAGCTTCCTTATTTAACCCTAATCTAAAACATTATTGATCAGTTTGGTTGAAGCCGTTTTTAGGCACACTTCTAATGGTTCAAGTCGTTTTTAGGCACACTTCTAAATCTGCTGATACTGTCATCATAAACTTTCCGAAAGCACAAGAAACACGAGAGACGTCACGTCACATCTGTGTAAGCACATAACCAATACCCCCACCCCGAACACCCCCATAGTAGCTGAATGCTTGGATCGGGGAATCTATCATCACTTCGATCTTTAAACACAGGGTATTATATATACATTAACAGAAACGCTTTGATTATGATACTCAGATTTACGTTTTTCTTAACTTTAAAGAGTGTGTAATGAAAATGACTTATCAGAGGGATGGTTTCTCTTCGGCAAGGACGATAGCATCACGTGCCACTTCCTTATATATATATGCTTAGTGTTAGCAGTAATCAAAAGTGGTGGTCCTGGAAAACTGACGTCTTTGTTAAATCAGTTTGTTTTGTTTTACTTCTTAGGCATATTCCAAGTAACGATCAGAAACTGTATTTTTTGTAACCAACTTTACGATTGAAATAGCAGTTGAAAATATACAAGTGGTAACGTACAAACGGGACCTTCTTCGTTTTCAGATTTTAACCGGTTTGAGACATATATAATTAAAATATGTCACGAATATAAACTGTATTTGATTACGTATGTGAATAAGAAAAAATATGTTTACAATTCCTATGAGACTGATGAATGTAAAAATTCAATTCATTCATTTTTTTTTGTTATTTTAATTTAATGTCCAAATATACCTCACCAGAAATGCTAGCTTTGAACACTGCAGAATCTTAACGAACTAATGTTTGTTTGAAGTTAAGCACAAAGCTACACAATGGTCTATCTGTGCTCTGCCCACCACGGGTATCGAAACCCGGTTTCTAGCGTTGTAAGTCTGCAGACATACTGCTGTGCCATTGAGGGACAACGAACTAATAAGTTACCCAATGTTATGATGATTCAAAAGTATATATATGTAATGCGTGGCCTTAATTATCAAAACAAAAAGACCCGGCATGGCCAAGTGGTTAGGGCGCTCGACTTGCAATCTGGGGCGTTATAATGTAACGGTCAATCCCACTATTCGTTGGTAAAAGAGTAGCCCAAGAGTTGGCTGTCGGTGGTGATGACTAGCTGCATTCCCTCTCGTCTTACACTGCTAAATTAGGGACGGCTAGCGCAAATAGCCCTCGTGTAGCTTTGCGCGAAATTCAAAAACAAACAAACAAAACTTAGCATTACTTTGAATATCAAATTGGATTTATATAATCGCAACACAAATACTTCACATCTTTGAAAAAGGGGACTTTCGAAAGTGGTTGGATTACCAAATTTCTACTTGTGTGACTTATATGACATTTGATGTTGCGTGATTTGTTTAATGTCATTATATGTTTAGTTAAAATGACAAAATTATATTACAGTATACACCAAAAAATATGTCACGTTTAAAACAAAAAAGCAAAGTAAATACCCCCCCCCCCCAGAAAAAAAGACACCGGAAGGGACACAATTAAAAAAATCAAAGAGAAGAGTGAAATAATGTAAGATCGTTTAGGAAAATTAATAGTTAAATAACGACAAAAAGAAAACAATAGAGGAGTGAGAAAATGTGCTGAGAAGAAAAAGAAGAAAAAAGTACTTAGTTGTGTAAAGATTGGAGTAATAAATCTGAGATGTAGACTAGATGAAAATGTAGTAATGAATAAAAAGTAATAAAGAGAAGAGTGAAATAATGTAAGATCGTTTAGGAAAATTAATAGTTAAATAACGACAAAAAGAAAACAATAGAGGAGTGAGAAAATGTGCTGAGAAGAAAGAAGAAAAAAGTACTTAGTTGTGTAAAGATTGGAGTAATAAGTCTAAGATGTAGACTAGATGAAAAATGTAGTAATGAATAAAGAGAAGAATGAAATAGTGAAAGACAGTTTAGGGGAAATAAAAAGAAAGATGAATGAAAGGAGAGGTGAAATACTTTAGGAATTAGGAAAATAAGGATTGATGTAGAACGAGAGCAGGTATGATATAATCACCTGAAAAACAACAACAGTGAAGACAATTTGGTAAAAACGTGTAAAGAAATAAGAGAAAAGAAGGTAACTGGTCACCAGCAAACAGTAACAGCTTTGGGTTTCTCTTTTTTGATCGAATTTTGATTTACACGTTTAAAGCAATCACGTTCCCAAAATACGTTTGTTTGTTTGTTTTTAATCATGCACAAAGCTACACAAGGGCTATCTGT
>NW_013667743.1:151400-155677 GCF_000517525.1 Limulus polyphemus
GGTATCGAAACCCTGTTTCTAGCGTTGTAAGTCCGCAGACATGCCGCTGTGCTACTGGTGGGCCCCCAAAATGCGAACCTCGTTCTTCAGAGAACGAGTCGCGAACCGCGAATGCTCGGATTCACTGTTCGGGAATGTTAACCATTAGGCTACTTCTGACCCAAAAATAAAATGATGAAAATGTGGAACTAGAACTAAATAAAATAGTAATGGTGGAAAAGAAGGTATGGAGGAATATTTCAAAATTATTAAGGGGGAAAATCAGGACACGGATTTGTATTTAAGAAAAATCGAAGCAGTTCGCTTATAACTTCTTGGAATAAGTGAAAATACAACGGTAAGCGAAAGAGGCAGGAATATTTATGCAATTTTTTCCAAATTTAAAATTTTACACCAGTCGTTTGTAAATCACTTTAAAGTCTGAGAGAAGTACTCTAAACTGATATTCCAAAACTATGCAAAACCGCTCCCCACTCATACACAGATATATATATCATAAAATCATACTTATAAGATAAAACTAACTGTATGTTTACCTAGTTGTTTGTTGCTTTTCATTTACAGTGTTTAAAAAATTTAAACTTTTAGTAACGTACTTTAAAAAACTACGCCATCTAGATATAAATGACAAATTTATGTGCTGTAAAATTTTTTATGGACACAAGTTCAAAACCTAACAGCGAGCGCATGTTCGTACATTGATGAAAAGGAAATAGGGAGTACGTTATATAACAATTAAAATTATAGAAAAGTATGAAAATAGAACTTCAGTTACATATATTAACCAACAAAATAATGAAAGGAAAGATACATTTTTTGAAATAATTGTTATTTGTATTTCATCTCTATGGCTACTGACTCCTAAGTTTCGGAATTTGGATTTTTTTTTTTTTACCTTGGTAAATATTTTCAATCTTCAGTTTACGGTGAGCATAGTTTGAAAATACTTCAGAAATAGTGCGATATCTCACTCAGATAGTTGCGATGTTTACAATCCGAGAACGGAGAGGAACCGCAATCAGACATGGTTTCTTCACTAGCCGTTCAGGAATATACAAAATAATGTAAACTTTTCCACAAGTGAAGGTTTGGCTTGAGAGTGAAGAAAAATAAACACTGAGTTCGTTTCAAGTAAACACTTCGTTGTTCCTGCATTGTGTCAAACAAATGGAAACGTAAATGTGCCGAATTCCAAAGACAGTAATCGCAATTTTCCCGCGCTCAAGGGAACCTTTCATGTACAAATACTAGCGAGTTCAATAATGTATAGTGTTGATTGACAGAACAAACACCCTGCAGCAACTTACTTAAACTATTTGTTATATACATGTTTACTTGGACAGCTGTAACAACTTAACAGATTCTCTGTTATGACACGTCTTTACTTAAACCTTATAATTCAATCTCGGGGGGGGGGGGTATGATATGATCGCGTGTATGTGGTTTAAGATGTTTGAAACAGTATATTTTCTTACTTTAACAAAGGTGTTTCTTTGATTATACCCAGAATTACTGATGACCTCTGGGCTGAGCGCAGTCCAGCGGTTAGCGTGACTGTTCGCGGCCTATTACCATTTTATAAGAGTTCAAGCCCCACTATTTGATGAAACAAGAGCAAATGAAGCGAAGTGGGACGACAACACGAAATCGAATAAAGATTTTGTTCGTTTGTGTGTTTCCTTCCTTTGCTGTCCGAGTTTGAAATCATTTTCTGCAGTACGTCCCTAAGTCTGCATTTTGCGGATACTTTTAAACTTAACTGTCGGGTATCAGTATACCTGAATACCACACGGTATCATATCAAGCTCTTTAACCACCAAATGACCGACTTGTTTACGTACCGTTCACACCGATGGTGTCCACATATTGGATCATATTGAGTAGCTTTATGTTTCTGTCTGTTACAAAATCCAGTGTAAAAAACTGACCAAAATATTGGGTGAAATCACTCATTTCCTACATTAGGTAATTTAGGAAACACGAGCAGTAATTAACGAGATTAAGTATAACATTAACAGTACTTTATGTTTGTGTAACTCATATGTTTGTTATTGGGTATTCTACAACCAACAAAGTTATAGGCCCACAAGTAATTTGGAAAAATGTGCTTTTAAAATCTAATAGGGTCATCGTTTTGTTTGTTGAACTTCGAGCAAAGCTACTCAAAAGCTATCTCCACTAGCCCTCTCTAATTTTGAAGTGGTAGCTAAAGAGAAAGCAGCTAGTCAACACCACTCACCGCCAGCAAACGGTACCAACTCTTGGGCTCTTCTTCTGGGTTCTGGATCGGTTTGCAACCTGGGAGGGCCAGGTGATATTTAGATCTCTTTCTTTTAATGCGTGTTAAAATACTGTAAGTGCTATTAGAAAAATCAAGTAAACAGGGCTAGAAAGTGCACGATTTTAACACTGTTTATACTTCCCTTATCAGGACCAATATCCACGAATGCAGTACATAACCAATTAATGTGTATATTATCTACCGGATTGGTCATTCTCATTGTTCACAAGTTGACCACGTTGGCGCTGGGGTTGAAATGAATCTTTTCTACTCGTGTCTGCGGGATACGGAGAGAAATAATTCTGATTTACCGCCGAAATTCAGACAAGACGTCAAAGTGTGGTATACTAGAATCCAATTCTACATATATATATATTTATACGCCACCGATTATTCCAAATAAAATGTACAGGGGGGGGGGGATCATGCCAATTTGTATAAGTATCTGATCCACCCCATGAGATGCGCTTGCCCCTCTTTAGGGGGGGGGGGCAGACACAGGGAAAAAATGGATGTGTTTTAGCCGTTGCAACATGCAGTCTTTACGTGAGTAGAAAGATTAGTACATGCTTGTGACCTTTAAGAATTCGGTTAACAAGATTTTCATACTACATGCAGAACACTTGCATGAAAATTTACCAGAACATACCTGAAATATATTCTATAATAGAGTATCTAAGTCATTACAGCCTCAGTATCTATCTGGCACGCAGTAAAATGCAGCTATCCAACACACGTGTGAGTTAGAAAAAAGTTTCATCTTGATGTAATTGAAACTGGGATGTTCTTTATGGATTAAATTGTAATTGTTTTCAGTGCACGGAACCGGAAGTGACCTAGTGCCCAGATTGTAAATCTGAGCGTTGACGGTTCAGATCCTGTTGTCGCAAAAATGCGGATGCGGTATAACAGTGACAGACATATTCCCCTATTCAGTCACATAAGACTAAACCTAGATATGGCGGTGGAAACTATCGAGTAGCTGTCTTCCCTCTAGTGTATTATTTCAAATTTACGGACAGCTATGCAGAAATATCCCTTGTGTAGCTTTTCGCGAAACTTCTTAGCAAACAGAAAGCTGTGTACGGTCTAGTTTTGTAAGAACAATTAAGAAAAACCTTTCACTGGCGATCCCATATTTATAATCAAGGTATAGTTTGGCTGGAACATTAAGCAACAATCTTTCACTGGCGATCCCATATTTATAATCAAGGTATAGTTTGGTTAGAACATTAAGCAACAATCTTTCACTGCTGATCCCATATTTATAATCAAGATATAGTTTGGTTAGAACATTAAGCAACAATCTATCACTGCTGATCCCATATTTATAATCAAGGTATAGTTTGGTTAGAACATTAAGCAACAATCTATCACTGCTGATCCCATATTTATAATCAAGGTATAGTTTGGTTAGAACATTAAGAAAAATCTTTCACTGGCGATCCCATATTTATAATAAAGGTACAGTTTGGTTAGAACATTAAGCAACAATCTTTCACTGCTGATCTCATATTTATAATCAAGATATAGTTTGGTTAGAACATTAAGCAACAATCTATCACTGCTCATCCCATATTTATAATCAAGGTATAGTTTGGTTAGAACATTAAGCAACAAACTATCACTGCTCATCCCATATTTATAATCAAGGTATAGTTTGGTTAGAACATTAAGCAACAATCTATCACTGCTGATCCCATATTTATAATCAAGGTATAGTTTGGTTAGAGCATTAAGCAACAATCTTTCACTGCTGATCCCATATTTATAATCAAGGTATAGTTTTCTAAGATCAATAACCAACAATCTTTCACTGCTGATCCCATATTTATAATCAAGATATAGTTTTCTAAGATCAATAACCAACAATCTATCACTGCTGATCCAATATTTATAATCAAAGTATAGTTTTCTAAGATCAATAACCAACAATCTTTCACTGCTGATCCAATATTTATAATCAAAGTATAGTTTTCTAAGATCAATAACCAAC
>NW_013667743.1:156532-157799 GCF_000517525.1 Limulus polyphemus
CAGTCCCACTATTCGTTGGTAAAAGAGTAGCCCAAGAGTTGGCGGTGGTGATGACTAGCTGCCTTCCTTCTAGTCTTACACTGCTAAATTAGGGACGGCTAGCCCTCGTGTAGCTTTGCGCGAAATTCAAAACAAACAAACTTTGAAGAATATTGTAATTTAAGACCCGCGGCCACGAAAAAGTAGGATATTTTACTAAAATTTTGACCGAAAACAAATTATGAAACATATAATCGAAAAAGCGCAATAGTAGTTATTAGTAAACAGTTTATATACATTAGTTGAGTTGATTTAAACACAACATAGTAATTATTAGTAAACAGTTTAGCTGCATTAGTTGAGCTGATTTCAACACAACATAGTAATTATTAGTAAACAGTTTAGCTGCAATTAGTTGAGCTGATTTCAACACAACATAGTAATTATTAGTAAATAGTTTAGCTGCATTAGTTGAGCTGATTTCAACACAACTTTTAGATTTTCAATCGGATACCAGGAAGTATGGAAACAGTAGTAACTGACAGAGTATGTGATGAACACAAAAAAAAACGAAAAAAAAGGAACATGCCATATGTGCCATGTTTGTCGTCTTTGTGATCCATTACCCTCATGCACTGTACCTACGAAGTATATTATCTACAATAGAAAGCTTAAAACTAGTCATTTGTCAAATCAGTAACAACAAACAAACAACAACAACAACAATAAAAAACGGCCATAAAAACAGGAACCGAGATTTTCGCGGCGCCGGGTCTTAAAATACAGCACATTTCAATCGCAACATAGAAGTAACAATGTGACTGAATGCACGAGACTACTTCATTCATAAGTACATTATACGTGAAACAACCAACCCCTCGACACACACACTCATACATGTAAGTGTAGTTCTACTCATATTTTATTGCTTCCTACGTTTGTGACTGGAAATATTTGTAATGCAAAAAATCTGACCACCATAATGATTGGTTCACTTGTGATGTAAATGTCTCACTCAGTATATGTAGCTGCTGTTGTTGAAAGACATTTTGATTCATAAAGCCATAATTACTTTTCTATGGCACTTACACATTTTCAGGAATCTTGATTCACGCAACAATCATTACTTTTCAGTGGTATCTACACATTTTCAGGAATCTTGATTCATGCAACAATCATTACTTTTCAGTGGTACTTACACATTTTCAGGAATCTTGATTCACGCAACAATCATTACTTTTCAGTGGTATCTACACATTTTCAGGAATCTTGATTCATGCAACAATCA
>NW_013667743.1:158164-159967 GCF_000517525.1 Limulus polyphemus
CTACTTTTCAGTGGTATCTACACATTTTCAGGAATCTTGATTCACGCAACAATAATTACTTGTCAGTGGTATCTACACATTTTCAGGAATCTTGATTCACTCAACAATCGTTACTTTTCAGTGGTATCTACACATTTTCTTATTCGTTTCTCATGAATGCCGGTGCTTATTCTTAACAATAACATCGCCTCACGAGTTCAGAATAGTACAATTAATTAATGCGTTGCTCTGTTATCAGGCTGCCAGTAAATGGATTTTGAATATTTTTAATTTTATTATATTCCTGCCATGAGGTGTAAGAATCTTTTTATCTTTTATTTTTCATTTTGTTCTCCTATAATGATGAATGTGAAATTGTCTCATCACGTAATTCAATGAATGATGACAGAGTACTTTGTTCCTCCACGTTTATCTGAGAACGTAACAACGTAACTAATGGTTGTTATAGAGGAACGGCTTCCCTCAACCATTAGTCACAGAGATTAGGAAAACGGTGTGTTCTAAATGCTAAAACAAGAAATAATGTTATATCCTTGGTGTAAAGATTCTTATATAACTGTACAGCTAAGGCAAACAACGTGTATTTCACAAATCGTTAGCCATCATTACTTTAACCAAAGTGATTAACTCTAGTTTGCTGGTAGATGAGGTTTACTTCTATCAACTTAATAATTTATGAATGGCTAAAGTAACATATGTTTTTCATAACATAATGAGAACTTGGACGTGAAATGTTAGTGGTCAACACCAGTATATCATGGAAACATATTTGAAGTTAAGCCTACCGGTGCTCTTTGTGTTAACAACATACAATTTGACTCTTATATCGAGTAAATAATTGTCAGTTGGTAAAAACAGCTTGTGCTTTATTGTTTTAAATATACTTATTAAGCGGAGTTTGATTTTTCTCTAAATTATTATGTACACCTGCATGAAACAAATGCTCTTTAAAATTATTAATTGCATTTGAGTTTTACTTGTGGAAAAGTAAGAACAAAAAAATAACTCGACTGAGTTTTAATAAAATTAAGACAAACGTCTACTTTGGAAGATTAAAAAGTGTAAAGGTCACAAAGTTTGTTTGTTTGTATTTAAGCGCATTTTACACAATGAGCTAGTTGTGCTGCGTCCATCGCGGGTATTGAGTCAGGAGTTTTTAGCCCATAAACTTATCGCTGAGCTACAATGTTGGGATGAATAGCATTTAATTAGTGAGCTTCCGATGTCTTCAAACATCTCATCTTCATGTATATGACTTGTATCGCAAGCCTTCAGGTTCAGATTTCATTCACCCATTGTGTCACGTAAAGGGTTTCCATCGATATTACTTGTATCGCAAGCCTTCAGGTTCAGATTTCATTCACCCATTGTGTCACGTAAAGGGTTCCATCGATATTACTTGTATCGTAACCTTCAGGTTCAGATTTATTCACCCATTGTGTCACGTAAAGGGTTCCATCGATGTTACTTGTATCGGAAGCCTTCAGGTTCAGATTTCATTCACCCATTGTGTCACGTAAAGGGTTCCATCGATATTACTTGTATCGCAAGACTTCAGGTTCAGATTTCAGCTTCCGATGTCTTCAAACATCTCATCTTCATGTATATGACTTGTATCGCAAGCCTTCAGGTTCAGATTTCACCCATTGTGTCACGTAAAGGGCTCCATCGATATTACTTGTATCGTAACCTTCAGGTTCAGATTTCATTCACCCATTGTGTCACGTAAAGGGTTCCATCGATATTACTTGTATCGCAAGCCTTCAGGTTCAGGTTTCATTCACCCATTGTGTCACGTAAAGG
>NW_013667743.1:160257-162050 GCF_000517525.1 Limulus polyphemus
TATCGGAAGACTTCAGGTTCAGATTTCATTCACAAATTGTGTCACGTAAAGGGTTCCATCAATATTACTTGTATCGCAAGCCTTCAGGTTCAGATTTCACCCATTGTGTCATGGTAGGGGTTCCATCGATATTACTTGTATCGGAAGACTTCAGGTTCAGATTTCATTCACAAATTGTGTCACGTAAAGGGTTCCACCAATATTACTTGTATCGCAAGCCTTCAGGTTCAGATTTCACTCACCCATTGCGTTAAATAAGGGGTTCCATTGATATCACTTGTATGAGAAACCTTGGATTCAGTTTTCACCCGCTTGTATCACGTAAACGAGTTCGGTTGAAGAGTGAACAAGTTTTTCTTTCTGTTGTTGATGCAAATTGGATGGAACTTTTGCCAGAAGTGGAACAGTGCAGCCTTGATTTTATGTACAGAATACATTCACTCATCTTTATGCATAATCGAATTTTCAAAATATGTTTAAACAATCCAATTTCATAATCCTGCAGTGTGGGCTGAAGCGTTATTGATAAGAATCAGTATAATCCAGTTTACATGTTCGCTCAACCTTGACATATAGCGAGGAAAGAATAATGTAAATGTAACCAAATAACTTTATAAAGAGGCATATATATATATATCGTAATTCAGTATTTAATCATAAATGAAGAATAAGTTAGTGTCGAAATAATTTATAAGAGTGGTCCTTTATGTGAAATTACATTATTAGAACACAGTCAACCGGAATGATTAAAAGAAAAACTTATAAAGTTAAGTTTTCAGAAAGTTCAGTTACGAACATTATACATCATTGTCAGGTAATATTCTCTGAATAAATATAACTTTTCAAACACAAATTGAAATGGTCCTTTTAATAATAAAACTAGCTAAATAAATCATCGTTAAACATTCTAAAAATGCCAAATATTCGATGTGGGAAACAACTTCCAAGTTACCTTCTAACTAACAGGTTCTGGACACTAGTTTCCTGATAAACAATACAATTGCTCATTTAGGGAGTAATAGTTTCTTGGTCGCTTAAAGATAATCTTTTGGGGTTTATAACGCTAAAAACCGGGTTTAGATAACAGTGATGGGCACAGCGTAGATAGCCCATTGTCTAGCTTTGCGCGTAAAGACACACACATATACACAAGATGTGATAAAAACATTCACTGCAGGGTTTAAAAAAACAAAACAAACTATATCATCAAACTCGTGAAATGTTTGTTGGTACAGTTACTCGTTTTACTTCAATTATCTCCACTTAGTGAAGTCGGAGTACTTTCTTTGTTTTTTAATGGTTGTCTATGTCTACACGAAGAATTTAGTTTTTTTTTACTTAACTTATTAAATTAGTTAAGACCAATACTTTGTATGAACGTAAAAAGAAAAAACTTTTTTAGGAATCACTAGGCTGAGTTTCGATGAAGTAGGAAAACGTGAAGAATAACCTTTGTTAAATAAAATATTCCGAAATTATAGTAACACAGTTTCGGAAGTGTGCTTCTGTAACTATGGAACATTTGACAACATTTTGTAGAGCTACATCATAACAATATCGTTTTTATGTTTTCCTTTTTTACCAAAACTCAAAATCTTGATTTTTTTTTTTTTGCAATTAACGTTCAAAATTCAAGGTCATTTGATAACAGACTGAAAAAGTACTTCCTTAAAATACTTATTTTTTCGGCTTCTTTGTTTCTAATCCCCGTCACACCAAACATGCTCGCCCTTTCAGCCGTGGGGGCATTATAATGTGATGGTCAATCCCACTAGCCGTTGGTAAAAGAGTAG
>NW_013667743.1:162460-164475 GCF_000517525.1 Limulus polyphemus
CAAACCCTTTAGTCTTACACTGCTAAATTAGGGACGGCTAGCGCAAATAGCCCTCGTGTAGCTTTGCGCGAAATTCGAAAACAAACCCTTTAGTCTTACACTGCTAAATTAGGGACGGCTAGCGCAAATAGCCCTCGTGTAGCTTTGCGCGAAATTCGAAAACAAACCCTTTAGTCTTACACTGCTAAATTAGGGACGGCTAGCGCAAATAGCCCTCGTGTAGCTTTGCGCGAAATTCGAAAACAAACCCTCTAGTCTTACACTGCTAAATTAGGGACAGCTAGCGCAAATAGCCCTCGTGTAGCTTTGTGCGAAATTCATAACAAACCAATTATTTTTCTATAGTAAATGGTGATCGTACATGAAGCAAACAAGTGTTATATTCTACTCTTTATTTAATGATGGTTTTAGTAACAGTGTTAGTTACATTATTTAATACATAAACTATTTTTATTAGATATATTTTTTATTATAAGGATTATTTTGCTCAGAATATGGATTTAGAACTAGCCTAAGTTTCCTAAACAGGCTGAGCGAGCCTCGTGAGATATTTTTCGAATTATGGCGGAAAATATCGCTAGCAGCGAGAGTAGCCAACATTCATTATAATTATTGTAAGTAAAAACGATATATCAAATTAGTTATATTAATTACTTGGTTATTTTCTAGTTCTGTGTAGGTAGCTTGTTTGGATCAGAAGTTAAAAGTAGCTTGTATAACAAACGTTTTTCGTGTACCTAATATAATAGAACAAGAAATCAAATCCTAATGACGTGTCATCTGAGTGGAAACAGAAGGTTTTTACTGTCTCATTAGTTCGGTGTGTATCTTGTTTAGCCAGAACTACAACTGATCACCGTCCAATCAAATCATCTCCCAGTCAATATGTACAATTTACGTGTTCATCTTTTTTTTTTTTACATCCATGTTTTATTATAATACATATACAAATAACGAATGTTTTCGCTTTACTGGTAGCAATATAAAAGTCTTTTAGCCTTATTGGTCCATAAAACTTTACGTTCTACGTTACAGTCTTTTACTGGAGGCTGACTTTTATGTGGTTATTTTATTCTATCTGTTTTATATACAGTCTAAACTCCACATTAGCTTATTGGTTTAGCTTTAGTATATTGTTTGCTGTTTTTATAAATCAAAAATTTAAGCTCTAACATAATGTCAGATTTTTTATAAGAAAAAGTTTAAATTCCAATAGATACCATCTGATAACATCCAGAAAAACGAAATGTTTCAAAATTTTAGTTTTGAGGTTTTAACACCTTTAAATTAGTTCAAAATCGTGATTTTATTTATTCTCGATATATATATATATATACTTTAGTTTCGACAGTAATTTCTATTGTTCTGACATAAATTATGTAAATTGATATGCGGCCAAGTTTTTCTTTAAGTAGGGTTTTGTTGTTTGTTTTATGTGAAAATTTCCACAGTAATTCGTAAACTTCTTTCATTAACACTTAGAAGTTTTGAAGTCATGCCACCAGGTAAAATCAATAGTCCTCAAGTAATAGCATCAAAGCTTTTTGATGCTATTACTTGAGGACTTTTGATTTTACCTGGTGGCATGACTTCAAAACTTTGATGCTATTACTTGAGGACTATTGATTTTACCTGGTGGCATGACTTCAAAACTTTGATGCTATTACTTGAGAACTATTGATTTTACCTGGTGGCATGACTACAAAACTTTGATGCTATTACTTGAGGACTATTAATTTTACCTGGTGGCATGACTTCAAAGCTTTGATGCTATTACTTGGGGACTATTGATTTTACCTGGTGACATGACTTCAAAGTTTTGATGCTATTACTTGAGGACTATTGATTTTACCTGGTGGCATGACTTCAAAACTTGATGCTATTACTTGAGGACTATTGATTTTACCTGGTGGCATGACTTCAAAGCTTTGATGCTATTACTTGAGGACTATTGATTTTACCTGGTGGCATGACTTCGGCTTTGAAGTCATGCCACCAGGTAAAATCAATAGTCC
>NW_013667743.1:165008-171639 GCF_000517525.1 Limulus polyphemus
GCATCAAAGTTTTGAACTCATGCCACCAGGTAAAATCAATAGTCCTCAAGTAATAGCATCAAAGTTTTGAAGTCATGCCACCAGGTAAAATCAATAGTCCTCAAGTAATAGCATCAAAGTTTTGAACTCATGCCACCAGGTAAAATCAATAGTTCTCAAGTAATAGCATCAAAGTTTTGAAGTCATGCCACCAGGTAAAATCAATAGTCCTCAAGTAATAGCATCAAAGTTTTGAAGTCATGCCACCAGGTAAAATCAATAGTCCTCAAGTAATAGCATCAAAGTTTTGAAGTCATTCCACCAGGTAAAATCAATAGTCCTCAAGTAAGAGCATCAAAGTTGTCATTTCTTATATAAGAGACTGTTGAAAATAATCATTATATTGCTCTTCATAGAAGAACTTTACCTAAGTCTTGCTCTGTGCTGGTGACATATTGAAAATTCATTAAAAACTCAATAAGATAACGTAAAAATTACTTAGTACTAAAAAAAAAAACTTTATTTAAAGGACCAGGCCTTACCGAATATGCTTTTCCAATTTTTTTTTAAGTTATACAAAAATCAAAACTTGTAAAAGTAATAGGTACGACTTGGTGCCTTTAATAAAGTTATTCAAAAGTATTGTGTAAATTTTAACGCTGTCTTATTGAGTTTTTTTTATAAGTACTGTGCACAAGGCCGGCCCAATTTCATTTGAATTGCTTGTGACATCTCGACCTGTCGTCACGTTCCAGTTTTGTTCCTACATATTTTAAAATATTTTTAGGAACATTCACATTACGTTATTTTATTTCAGTCAAAGTTTTAGATACATTCAAAATAGAATTTTTGATTAGTTTATCAAAGCAGCTTTAGTTTTCGAAGGTGACGATGTCGTTACTAATCGAAGGTGACGATGTCGTTACTAATCGAAGGTGACGATGTCGTTACTAATCGAAGGTGACGATGTCGTTATTAATCGAAGGTGACGATGTCGTTACTAATCGAAGGTGACGATGTCGTTACTAATCGAAGGTGACGATGTCGTTACTAACAAATATACACGTTTTTGTAGTCATAATTTAGAGCTGGGCATGGCCCAGTGCCCGGACTGATAATCCGAAGATTCCCAGTTCACCACTCGTTGTTGCAGAAACGTGCTTCCTGTTTTAGAGCCGTGGGTGCGTTATGAATGTGAGGATCAAGAGTAGTCCCAGCGTTGGCGGTTGGTGTTTTTGGCTATCCTCCTACCTCTAGTCTGTTACCCCTTCTGTAACTTTGCGTGAAATTGTGAAGCAAAACAAAGAGTATGAATTTATTATGTTATTATAACAAAATGTTTATGTGACCGCGGTAAGTTTACAGGCTTACAATGCTAAAATCCGGATTTGGATTCCACGCGGTGAGCACAGCAAGTAGCCCAATGTGGTTTTCCTCTAAAATATTTAAACAAAGAAAACTGTTTGTACAAATCAGTAAGTTGAGGAAATAGTCATGAATGTTCTGGTAGTATTGATAGACCAAGCACTTGAAACTACACGTTTCATGTGTAACCTCTTTTGTGCAATTTTATGTCACAGAGCAGTTTATAAACAGTGGAATAATTTTACATTTGAACCTGGGAAGTTAAATAGTTGTTTCATACAGATCACGTAATAGCAAATTCCAAAGGAAAAAAAAAAGCAAAATCTCTAGCATCTGATCCTGTGCAAAATATGTATTAATAGCGGACAAAAAAACAAGACTAGTTTAAGCCTTCAAACTACGTTATAGATATATCCCCGTCCCACCAAACATGCTCACTTTTTCAGCACTGGGGGCAATATAATGTGATGGTCAATCCCACTATTCGTTAGTAAAAAAATAGCCCAAGAGTTGGCGGTGGGTGATGATAACTAGCTGCTTTCCCTCTAGTCTTACACTGCTAAATTAGAGACGGTTAGCGCAAATAGCCCTCGTGTTGTTTTGCGCGAAATTCAAAACAAACAATTTAAACTACTTTCCCTGTTTTGTTAATCCGGCATTATTTATGCTTTAGTTTGAGTGAAAATGAGACTCAGAGACAAAGGAAACTCCAAAACACTTTAGAAAAAAAACAAAAAACTTTTGTTCACACTGTAGTATATTCCATGATGAAAATAATTTATTTTAAAGGGAAGATTTACATAACATTTCTTAACTCTATATCTTGAGTAGGAGCAAAGTTGTTACGTGTGTAGTTTCTCGTGCTTTTATGAAGAAATGCAAACTGCCGTCATCCCAGGTATTTGGTACGGTATGCATACATTAAAGATATACATTCCCAATCAAACTTTGGTTATGTAAAAACAAATCTCTGAAAGTAGTATACAGCTAAATTCAGTGCTTTGCTTACGTGGGGAATCCTTGCTTACTTAAGTGGAAGTCTATTTTTTTTTTTACTTACGCGGAGAATTCTCTGGGAATTGATTATCAGAGCACTAATGAGAGAGAGTCTGATATAGCTAAGACAACTGTGTTATTTACAGGCTAGTCGACTAAAGTGTATAGAGTCTACTTGAACTTCCCGAAGTATGTGAACTTTGTGAATAAGCCTAATCCTTACACTGTATCGGTAAACTGCGATATTTCTCCCTTCCATAACAAGAACATATATATATATATCTTTATTCGGGTTAATTAATTCTTTTCATCCGGTCAAGAAGTAAAAGGGTTTGATACCGAACACACATAGAAGCTGGCAGATTTTGCAATTATTTTTTTATTCGTTCACTTTAGTTTGTTAGATTTTTATTTGCTGTCAGTGCATATTTTATTCTCTGCATGACATTCCGGGAACCTAGGTATACTTTCCCTTGTAAATGTGGAACCTACGTATACTTTCCCTTGTAAATGTGGAACCTACGTATACTTTACCTTGTAAATGTGGAACCGAATACCTCATCAGTTGGGAATGATGATTGTACATGAGGTAACAGCGTTACAACGGTGTAGTTTCAGTACAGTGAGTAATGTGTGTAGTTTCAGTATAGTGAGTAATGTGTGTAGTTTCAGTATAGTGAGTAATGTGTGTAGTTTCAGTATAGTGAGTAATGTGTGTAGTTTCAGTATAGTGAGTAATGTGTATAGTTTCAGTATAGTGAGTAATGTGTTTACTTTCAGTATAGTGAGTAATGTGTATAGTTTCAGTATAGTGAGTAATGTGTTTACTTTCAGTATAGTGAGTAATGTGTTTACTTTCAGTATAGTGAGTAATGTGTGTAGTTTCAGTATAGTGAGTAATGTGTGTATAGTTTCAGTATAGTGAGTAATGTGTGTAGTTTCAGTACAGTGAGTAGAGTGTATAGTTTCAGTATAGTGAGTAATGTGTTTAGTTTCAGTATAGTGAGTAGTGTGTGTAGGTTCAGTATAGTGAGTAGTGTGTGTAGGTTCACTATAGTGAGTAGTGTGTATAGTTTCAGTATAGTGAGTAGTGTGTGTAGGTTCAGTATAGTGAGTAGTGTGTGTAGGTTCAGTATAGTGAGTAGTGTGTGTAGTTTCAGTATAGTGAGTAGTGTGTGTAGGTTCAGTATAGTGAGTAGTGTGTGTAGGTTCAGTATAGTGAACAGTGTGTGTAGTTTCAGTATAATGAGTGGTGTGTATAGTTTCAGTACAGTGAACAGTGTGTGTAGTTTCAGTATAATGAGTGGTGTGTATAGTTTCAGTATAGTGAGTAGTGTGTATAGTTTCAATACAGTGAGTAGTGTATATAGTTTCAGTATAGTGAGTAGTGTGTGTAGGTTCAGTATAGTGAGTAGTGTGTGTAGGTTCAGTATAGTGAGTAGTGTGTATAGTTTCAGTACAGTGAGTAATATGTGTATTTTCAGTATAGTCAGTAGTGTGCGTAGTTTCAGTATAGTGAGTAGTGTGTTTAGTTTCAGTATAGTGAGTAATGTGTGTTTAGTTTCAGTATAGTGAGTAATGTGTGTTTAGTTTCGGTATAGTGAGTAGTGTGTGTAGTTTCAGTATAGTGAGTAGTGTGTTTAGTTTCAGTATAGTGAGTAGTGTGTTTAGTTTCAGTATAGTGAGTAGTGTGTTTAGTTTCAGTATAGTGAGTAATGTGTGTAGTTTCAGTACAGTGAGTAATGTGTGTGTAGTTTCAGTACAGTGAGTAATGTGTGTAGTTTCAGTACAGTGAGTAATGTGTGTGTAGTTTCAGTACAGTGAGTAATGTGTGTGTAGTTTCAGTACAGTGAGTAATGTGTGTGTAGTTTCAGTACAGTAAATAATGTGTGTGTAGTTTCAGTACAGTGAGTAATGTGTGTAGTTTCAGTACAGTGAGTAATGTGTGTGTAGTTTCAGTACAGTAAGTAATGTGTGTAGTTTCAGTACAGTGAGTAATGTGTGTGTAGTTTCAGTACAGTGAGTAGTGTGTGTGCACTCAGTTAGCTCACACTGTACAGCAAAGGAATTACTAATTCGTGACCACGAGGAAAAAACTGAGGTACAGTTACAGTGTAGTAACATCTAGTAACTCAAGCCTAGTGAAATTCCTAAAATTTTACTTTAAACGCTGTAATGCTAGAAAAATGTAATCAGGGTACCTTGGAAAACTGTGTTACTGCAGTGTAGTTACAGTGTAATGAACTCGAAACTAAAAGCTGATGTAAGTCGCACATTGACAGATAGGGTAAAGGATCCGTTTCTGTAGGAGAGACTCAATCTCGTTTATCTTAATCGTAGATGTCTCATTCTGTTACTAACATAGTTACCAAGGTGACGGGTTTACTTAATGTATTGTATATAGAGTCTAGGAACGCTAATTACTAGGCCACAACCAGCCCCAGTTTGCAATAAAAATCGTGAGTATACGTTTTTTATTATCGTTTTGCCGACATTTCAATCATCATTTTACGAGAATCAAGTTGCCTTCAGTTTATGTTTGACATGAAGAAAACTTTGGGAGGCAGTAAGTGTACGGACTTAAAACGCTAAAATACGAGGCTCGATTCCCTACGGTGGAAATATCTCGGATAGCCAGTTGTATAGCTTTACGCTAAAACAACAACAGCAAAAAGTTTGAGTTAACTTATTTTTATTTTGTCGAGACTTGCTTCATAGAAGTTGTCTGAATGCATGTTAGTGGGCGTGGTTTTGTGATTATGTTTTGTATATATTTAGGGAATCTTAAATATTAAACTAAAGCATGCTCATGTTTTTAAAGTAAAACTTATCTGATGAGGTATTAATAGGTAATTTTTATTTTTTCTTACTCATGAATTAGCTCAAACGTGTCTCGTTTACCCATTCATTACCCATTCAAGCCGTCTCCAACCATTATTAGTTTCAAAGCGGGTTCCTCGTCATTGTTTCAGTAAGAAATATTATAAATATATATTTCATAATAACAGAGGTATTGGGCTTCGATTTCCTACTTTTGGGATAAGAGTATTAATCTCGAGATATACTTCAATAGAGGAATCCAGTCAAAGAATAACGAATACTTTGTACACGTATTTAATCCTAGCCTAGACCTAATCCAGCATACCTATCTAGTGCCAATACTTGTTTGGTGAGACAGGAAATAAGACAATCAAAAGAATTTCTTTGTCCGTTCTCTTATCAGGTTCTCCGTCTTCTTATTTACAAATATTTCTTTCCGTCCGTGACACTTTAGCCTTGGACAGTTACTTTTCCACATGCTGGCTATTGAGGAGTCCTAAGGGGAGTGGTCAGTTTCCCGACCCCGTGAGGTTGGACCTCACAGATAATCTTTTGTTCTGTTGTCACATGACAGGAACCGTCGGTTTAGATATTTGACAAGCGCGATAAGCTCATGGTAGACCTCACGTGGTGTGGAAGCAGGGGAACCTGTACTTATGGTTAAAATAATGGACAAAGGTTGGTAGTCAGTAATCCCATTGAATATCTCTCTAACTGCTGGGTAAACATATATTATGTGAAGAAAGGAAGTTATCCTGGTTTTATAGTCACCAGCTGTATAGTTGAAGTCTATGCTCACAGAGCCTCTCGTCCAGTCACTGTCCACAATAATTTTTACAGCGAGGAATTTTATATAAACTGTTAGAACGCACAAAAGAATCAAAAGACTTAATCCGTAAAAAAAAACAAAAAAAAACAACAACAACAAACAAACATATATTAAAACCAAAAAAGGCAGAGCTGTAACAGAGAGTCATAAAGGAATATAAAAGATCGGACATTAAAAAGTTGGGGAGTAAGAAGAAGGACATTAAAAAGTTGGGGAGTAAGAGGAAGATACTTGAAACGAAGAAAGGTTACAGTAAGGTTGTTTTAAAGTCTGTCATCATATGCATGAAAAAGTGTTTCTTCTGTTCTATAACACTGTATAAGCTATGGACATCGTACAGTCTGTAAATAGAAACAAACGCTGTGGAACGTATCATGTCTCGACCATATTGCTTCCTTCGTTAACAACATATTAAAGGGTATCATAACCACAAGACTCTAAAGGCATTTTGAATAAATATGTTTTATCTTCGAACAACGTGTCTATGTATCTTGGAGAATACGAGAAAATAATTACATTAATCGCAGAAGCAACCTCACATAAATGGATGTTTAAATCACACAATTAGTAACATCATTTCTGGATGTTTTTCAATTGAGTTTTACATAATTAACTCTATTTGAGTTTGGCCCGACCTGGCCA
>NW_013667743.1:172178-176065 GCF_000517525.1 Limulus polyphemus
CCCTCGTGTAACTTTGCGCGAAATTAAAAAAAAAAAAACTATTTGAGTTTCTCTTTCGAATCACCATGAATTAAACACGTGATAAAAAGCTGTTAATGCTATCTTATGTTAATAAAAAAAACAAAAAACATTATAGCAATAGTCTAGACTACGTGTTATTTCTAAAAAAACAACAGTTTTACTTGAAATGTTTCATATCCGCATGTTTTTGGGATAGCTATCATCTCAGTCAGCACATTTCTCTTTTAGATTCATAGATGGCGAAACAAACATGAATTTGGGGGCACAGACATTTGTTATGCTAACCGTGACTATTGAATTCAAAGATGAAACAGTGACTGACCCTGATAATTGTACGTAAGTTTGTCCCCCTTTCAAAAGGGCACTTCCTTACCGGGTCAAAATTGCAGGGCCGTGTCCCCATTGCTCCCCTAGTTTCGCCAACTATGTGTAGATGTAATAATTTAGTGTATACCTTTGTGATTATTCGTAACAGAGGATGTAAATTAAATAACATGTGATGGTTATTTACTTCTATAAACTCTAACTACGTCACTTTACACGTCAAATTTATAAACGTGATAGTTATTAGCTTCTAAAAACTCGAATTGCGTTACCATTGCGTTACACGTCAATTTTATTTTTCTTTAACCAAAAATGTCTAGGTGTTAAATACCGTCTTGGAAACACAAAAGTTTTGTACATTAGCATACAGTTTTAGAAAACATTAAATGTATTTCATTGTATTCAAAAACTGACTTCATGAATCACGTATTTAGTTTCAACAGCAATATCATTGCAAAGTTTTCTCTAATCTAACCAGAACTTTATAATAAACACCTTTATTTAACAGTGACAAAAGTCCTCTGTAATTTAAACAAGACTTTAGAAACGATCATTAATTTCTCTGTAGTCAAAGTCGTCTATATTTCAAACAGTTCTTTAGAAACGACCACGTATTTCTCTGTAGTCAAAGTCGTCTGAACTTAAACATTTATTAAAGTAATAGCTGCATTCACAGTAACCAAACTTGTGTCCTATAATAGTTGTTTTAGAAACGAACGTACATCTCTTCAACGCAAGTCGTATGTATTTAAACAAGCCTTTAGAAGCAACAGTTGTATTACACATTAACGAAAATCGTCTGTAGCTTAAATACATGTATGGGAACGTGAATTTTATTTTACTGAGTGACCAGTTTGAGATATTCTTAAACGGTTAAAATGGTAGAAAGCTGGGTAAGTGGGTGTTTTTATTTGAAGCTATGAAAAAATATTCTAAAATTACGAAAAATGACATTTTATACTAAATTAGGTTTAAGAAAAGAAACCTTTACGTCTAAACTAAAACGTATAACCACTTTGACAATTTTAACAAATCCGGGAGATCTCACCGTGAAGGTAATTTTTTTTACTTTCAATCAAATTCGTATTACCATTTCCAATAAGAAGATTAGCCACAATATCCATTCAAGCACTACAACAAAGTTATTTCAGTATTTAGTTAGAAGAATGGCCAGGTGGTTAGGGCGCTCGACTCGCAATCTGAGGGTCGCGGGTTCGAATCCCCGTCACACCAAACATCGCCTTTTCCGCCGTGGGGGCGTTATAATGTGACGGTCAATCCCGTTGGTAAAAGTGTAGCCCAAGAGTTGGTGGTGATGACTAGCCTAGTCTTACACTGTTAAATTAGGGACGGCTAGCGCAGATAGCCGTCGTGTAGCTTTGCGCGAAATCCGTAACAAACAAACAGAAGCGAAAGAGAGAGAATCTTTAGGAAATACATTGTATCTCTGAGAAATTTAGGTTATCTTACACGTTACACTGTTGTAGGCGTTAAAAAGAGTTGTTGTTTAGTTATATATGTGAGATGTATTCTTTAATAAATTCAGTTATATCCCATTAAATCTATCGTCGAGTGAAACTCGTCCTGTGTTTATTTAGATAGAGGCGAGCGAGTGCGATGTCTATCTTTTTCCCACATGTATGGTTCTCAGCTGCTGACTTCTATTGCCTTATAAAGTGAAATAATGCTGCTCTGTTTAGTAACGTACGTGTGTAATTCGTCATACGTTAATGTTCGTCTCCGCACTATTTGGTTGTCGTTGCGTTATCAACGAGATACAGCGTTGAGACATGTCCGATCAGGTCACACAAGATTAAAGACAAACTGCCGACCGTCTGTGATGAAAGATAACAGTGTGTGGCATAAAAAAAAGCATATGCAACATTAAAGTTACACCTCGTTAAATATTTCTTGTCTGCTGCTTCATACGGATGTGCGTCTACACTCTATGGCAGAAAATAAATTCAAACATTTATTCCAGAAAATAGATTTATTCTCAATTTCCTCGAACCTCTTCTGATACCATGACAATCATTTACGTCAAACGCTGACGTCATTATCTTTTCATCTTTTTGATTTCATTCCTTTAAGTAGCACATTCAATTCTTTTTTGGCTGTACCTTTTTTCACACCTAATGTGTGTTTTTTGATTAGATATCATGACTTTTTGTCAATAAACACAAACAAACCATACCAATTAAGAAAGTGACACTTAATAGTGACCCACATTAGCTTTAGGATTGCAATCCTATTATTCGGAACAAGAGGCCTTTACTTTACAGAACCAACCATATTCCTTAATATATATATATGGTGGTAGTTTTCTTCTCTAAAAAAGTGTTAATAGCTTCCTTTATAGTAACGCCATGGAATTTAGATTAACAGTTTCTTGTCATCACCTCCATGCAATCAGTACAGAAGTATCAAGCATCATTGTGTATGCTAATTGCTTAAGATAATACCACGTGACGCTAAATGCTCTTTAATTAGGATAATTTCATAAAATGTAGTAAATCTGTGCTGAAAAGTTGGCAATGAATAATAAATGATAATCGTCCACCTGTATGACTATTTTGAAAACTTGAGCTAGAAACTGATAATCTAGTTTGCTTGGCCTAACCAATACTTATGTATCTGCACGTCCTTTCACCTTACAGTTTTGCTGTTCTAAGTCAGCCCTCTTTAATCCGAATGACAAAAAAACTAAAATTGGTTTATTTTTACTCTTACGTGAAGCTATAGTAGAAATGTTAGACCAATAGCTCACTTGACTTTTAGCGTAGGCATGCGCAAAAAGTTTCGTTAAATTTGAGCGGTTTTTGTTGAATGACTTTGCACACGTGGTTTATATTTACACAAAATGAAGTTCGTAATTGTAGGATGTAAATATCCATCATTGTATCAAATTTAAAAAAACAACATAAAAATTAAGTAAGTTTTTCTATCAAATAATGTTTTCATACATTTGGTGCGAAAAAAAAAATCAAAAATAAAAGAGGAAGAAACGCAATCAAAATTTGAGATGTTATATCTCAAGTATTCCCTAATGGATTGTCTTGAAATTTGGTATGTGTAATAAGAGTTCAGTAGAGCACATCCACTGTAAATATGTGTTAGTTTGGATTACCATAGTCAGAGATATGAAATGTGGAAAATCGTTAAAATACAACTCCTGTTAATAACACAGTGTGTCCTGCAGCATGTTGTTTTGGCTGCACGACACACCACCGTGTGTCTTGATTACCCCTTCTCTTCTATACTACTAATAATAATTATTTTAATATCATCCTATTTTATTTTATTAGAGGAATATTCCACTCGTTTTTTTTTGTTTTTTACTTCTCTACTGTGCAATCACATTGATGTTATTTTGTTACTCCTATATTACAGAATTATCTTGATCTGTTTCTTCTTTTATTTTCTTAACATATTTACCAGCACTTCTTCCTTCTCATATATACTTAACATATTTACCGGAACGTCTTCCTTCTCATATATATACTTAACATATTTATCAGCACTTCTTCCTTTCATATATACTT
>NW_013667743.1:177114-192765 GCF_000517525.1 Limulus polyphemus
AACATATTTACCGGGACTACTTCTTTTTCATAAATACTTAACATATTTACCGGGACTACTTCTTTTTCATAAATACTTAACATATTTACCGGGACTTCTTCCTTCTCATATATACTTAACATATTTACCGGGACTTCTTCTTTTTTCATAAATACTTAACATATTTACCAGCACTTCTTCCTTCTCAGAATCACCCTAGAAAAATCCTCATTTACAGTTTGTATACCTTGGTAATAGTCCTCGTTCTCTTACTCTGTTGAACTCCCTCGGCGTCAGTCTTCTGCTGCAGAATTAATTTGCTGACATTTTTTCATTCATTTTCTTCTTTTCATGAACTTCTTGGACGTCGTTATTCTTATTGTCCTGCAGAAAACATTGGTGACATCTTTGATCTCTCATATTACTGAACTATACTGGCTTCAGTTTTCTTGTTCTAAGGTAAAGTTACCTTCATGACAGTCCTCATTGTCTTCTCTCTGATGTAACATTTTTACTGCACAGTCGCCTTTGTGACAATCATTATTTTCTGATGACATTCTTCTTCATGTCCTACAGAATCACTCTAATGACATTCTTCGTTCTTCCTAATTACTGAACTACGCTAGTATCGTTCGTCTTCTTCTAAGTCAATTTTTCTAGAATGGACTAGTGGTTAGCGTGATCGAACTGTCAACCCAATTTCTGGAATAAGAGTCGCTAGTTTACATTACTGGTGTTAAACTGTGTAGACTTAAAACAGCTCAATAATTTCGTTGACTGACAATAAAAAGAAATGAGTCTGTTTAGTAGAGAATTTCAGTAATTTAACAATCACTTACTTAGCTATTAAACTATTAAATGTGTCATATTACTGAAGGCTAATCGCTGCTCTCGGAACTATTTATTCTGTTGGTGACCTTGATCATTCTGCTGGCCATGATCATGTATATCCAGTTTCCATTGTAACAAACTCTTGAGAAGGGTATTGGGGTGAGTCTTAATCCACAATTCTTGACAGACTTTTCACAGACATTCCACTATACGTAGACGTCGGCTTCCAAGACCAGGTTCAAGCAGAAGAAAGGCACAAAACTCCCTTAGAATTGCATCAGGAGACTTGATAAACGTGTGAACAAATGGGAATGCTGATTTCAGTCTTTTTTGCCATCTTTCTCGTGAAATCAGCTTTTGGTTTCGAGGCAGGGCTGGAAGTTTTCACTTCTAGCGTATGAGCTTTTGTAAGCTTCATGTCCTTGTTTATCATCTTGTTGATAGTAGCAGAAGATATGCCCAGCTTCATCCCAATGGATGTTTGTCGGAGAGTTCTCTTTCGTAAACATAACATTCACTTTGCAGAAGGGAGCATTAGTCCATGTTGGGTTGAGGTATAGTTTCGCAGCTGTCCTTAATTTATACAGTTATAAACTAACTATAGTTTATTAATTTCGAACCTCACTTCAGTTAAACATGAATTCTGAAATTTGTATTTCTACAACTATTTCAGAGCAGAGTTTGGAGGCTAATGGTTTACTTATGGTGTTTATCATCCTCAGTTTTCAATTCCTCTATGGCTCGCCCCCCAGTGGCACAGCCGTATGTCTGCGGACTTACAACGCTAGAAACCGGGTTTCGATACCCGTGGTGGGCAGAGCACAGATAGCCCTTGTGTAGCTTTGTGCATAATTAAAAACAAACAAACAAACAAACCTCTATGGCTCCTCTGTATGTACAGTGTAAGTTTTCCCGCTTGTATGAAGAACATTAAAGTTCCCTTCTTCGAAATTTTATGTCTTTGGCTCTTCATCATTTAACAGTCTCGTTATACGAATATCTTTCCTTGGAAAAAGTCTCTGACGTTTTGACCAGCCATAACTTTATGCGTGTCGGCATTCCTTGGTCGGTATTTTGTAGTGAACTTAGTATACACGTATAAAATGTGTTGCAGCGGAGCCATGTTCGCAACTGCGGCGACACGATACGCACTCAAGATAGACAAATCGTTCTTATAACTTCTATAGTCGAGTCTGTGATCATGCTTCTATTACAAGTGGGTTTGTGCTTTACAAGCCAGTAACGAACGAACTCTACTATCAAACAGTTTCACATCATGCACCATCTTAAACAAGTTATCTTTTTTCAGCTTTGCTAAAATCTCAATGGGATTTTCAGACAAGAAAATTGCGTTCATAACGAGGCTGGAGTTTTGACGTATAAAGTCGTGCTTCAATTAGAGATTTGTCTAACAAAAAAGTCTTTGCTTGCAGGAGTGTGAAGGCTCGGAAATTATTAGTATGTAATGAGATTGGGTATTTCGGAATACACGAATTATTGAGATACAACATTTTCCCATGATGGGAGTTGAAGTTATAGGGAAGGAAATAAGAAAGTTACGAATATGTTGTATTTGGGTGACTCGGGTATGAGAGCTACGCTAATCTAATGTTTGAGGGTTTGACATATAATTTTGTTTGTTTGTTTGTTTTTGAATTTCGCTCAAAGCTACACGAGGGCTATCTGCGCTATCCGTCCCTAATTTAGCAGTGTAAGACTAGAGGGAAGGCAGCTAGTCATCACCACCCACCGCCAACTCTTGGGCTACTCTTTTACCAACGAATAGTGGGATTGACCGTCACTTATAACGCGCCCACGGCTGAAAGGGCGAGCATGTTTGATGTGACAGGGATTCGAATTGACATATAAACGATTCGTTGTGATGGGACTGGAGGTTTGAGATATACAGTTGGCGCCAGCGATGAGGTTGCAATATCATTACAATATCAAAGTGTTTAGAATTTGATAATGAAGTAACATGACCACGTTTCCTTTATACTTGTCGCATATATGGTGGGAGATTTTGTAGTCACAAGGTTGTCGAGAGTGGAAAACAAATTTATTAGTAGAAGGCCTCTTTATAAGTGATGTTATATCAAGTTGCAAGTTGAGGATATGTGGAAATTGAATATTTATTTACAAAATTATAAGAGGTTATCGTAGAGAAAACCTTAGCTTAATAGAACCCAAAACCAGAATTATTAACCCCTTATACTGATAAGTAATTTCTATATAGATGGTAGAATGCACTGGTTGTTTATACTTTACAATTTGGCCCGGCATAGTCAGGTGGTTAGGGAACTCGACTCGCAATCTGAGGGGCGTGGGTTCGAATCCCCGTCACACCAAACATGCTCGCCCTTTCAGCCGTGGGGGCGTAATAATGTGACGGTCAATCCCACTATTCGTTGGTAAAAGAGTAGCCAGTGGGTGGTGATGACTAGCTGCCTTCCATCTAGTCTTACACTGCTAAATTAGGGACGGCTAGGGCAGATAGTCCTCGTGTAGCTTTGCGCGAAATTCAAAACAAACCAAACTTCACTGCAGAATATTTTTATTGAAGCTAAACTGTTTAATATTATTAACAAATATTCATTTATAGTCCATTAACATTCAGTTACAACACAATCTAATCTGTGTATCTGTTGGTTGAGATTCACCATCTTCTTGTATACAGACACATATTCAAAAGACGTGGTTATCTGTGCTGTTTCCGAAACTCACTATGTTTCTTGTTACTTAACTATATTTTTTTTTGTTTTAGGAACTTCTCTTGTATCACAGTTCCGTTATTTTTCTTCAGTTCTGGCGTTCATTTCAATCCCCGAAACACGCTGCTCGTAACATGGCATCAAGCTTCAGAAGCTCCACGCCCTTTTTTTTGTCATCCCGCACTCTTTTCGTTTGGTGAATTCCTTTCTCTTACTTTTGCTCTTCGCGTTCTTCTCTCGAATGTTTCCAAAAAGGAATCAAAAAGAGTATATTAAAGAATCATGGGCAACCTTCAGTCATGAGCTCAGTCTCTGTTATACTTCACTGTGACGAAGTAGAGAAAGAACGAGAAAAGAGAAAGAAAAAAAGTATAAAAGAATGAGATATTTCGCGTAGGTACATGTGAATCAATCAAGACCTGGAAACACGGAAACTTAGAGGAGTTTTTGAGAACAAAGAGTTTTCCACAATAAAGCTACAAGGTTCTTTTGGAACCCAGAGTCCTGTATTTATCAAATCTAATTTTTTTTTTCAAGTGGATGTCCTTTAACTTTTCCTTTTTTTTTACCTTTTGCCATTAATTTATTTACGGATCAATAAAATTATCCGAAAGACAATATAAAATTTGAGAAAATTATGTTCTAATATTTCTCTGTATGTACGTTACAAATCGTATGGAGCGTAAGCACAGAACTGAAGAAAACAACAACAAAATAAAACAAATCTGAAGCTTTTTTGGGACATTTAAGTAATAAAAAAAAGCAACATTTACCAGGAAAATAAGCGGTGACTATCAGAAGCTAGTTACATACGCACGTGTGTGTGTATGTATGAGTATTTGTTATAGAAAAGAAAAAAAAACTGAGAATTTTCCAATACTTTCATAGGGAATATATAGAAATGTTACAAGAGGTTACAGGAAATAGAAAAATTATCAAAAGGATATCGCAAATCTTCTCAAAATAACTCTTTATTGATGCTATCGAAAATTCTTCACCAAGTGGTACTAGAAAATTATGGACCGTCTATCTTGTCATTGCAAAGAAACTTACAAAATGTAAACATAATGGACTGAAAATGATTGGGCTAGGTGTGGCATAGTGGTTAACGTTTGAGCTGGCGATCGAAGGGTCCGGGGTTCGAGACGCAATTATACAGAACTCTTTCGTGCTTTCTGCTGTGGGCTCGTTATAAAAGCCCCCCCCCACCCCCCAGTGGCACAGCGGTATGTCTGCGGACTTACAACGCTAGAAACTGGGTTTCGATACCCGTGGTGGGCAGAGCACAGATAGCCCATTGTGTAGCTTTGTGCTTAACTTCAAACAAAAAATCATTATAAAAGTAACTGTTAATCGTGTCATTCGGTTCAAAGACCTGGATAAAGCCCTTATGGCGGCGGGCGCTAATGACTGACTAGTAACCTTCCTTCTCTTCATTAGTTCATAATTAGAGGTATTGAACATAGTATCAAGGGCATGTATAGTTACAACGACTAGCTCTTGCCCCATGAATATCATTCAGTAACTCACACGAAACTTTAGAATATTGCAGAGAGACCTGACCAGCTGCTGTTTTGGGTTATTTGTACATCGAGTCGTATACAAGTCGTTCAAAAATAAAACGTTTTTTTTTCTTTTAATACACATCTCTGCTCGTGTTATGTGAGCGTCTGACACCACGCCATTAATTTTTTCATTAACTGTTCGTCATACTTGCTAAATAGCAGAATCGTATTTCCCGCACTTGTTAACGCCCCAGGAAGCTCGTGAGTGGCGCACGTGACATCTGTTTGTCAATCCGCAGTGACCTTCAACTAAAGAGTGTTGGCTAACTACTGTGCGTGGAAACGATTCATTAAATTCAAAAAGAGGATTGATAGAAGGGAACGGAGAAGTGTTATCTGACCTGTCATAGTTCTTATGAGCCAACATCGCAGTTTGAACTGATGAAAATGAAGACCAGTTAATAAAGTCTTAGCAGGATCAACACATTGCACTACGCAGGCTTAAGAATAAAAGCACATAGACATTCCCTCAATCTGTTGTTATAAAAACATAGGAGTTATTCTACTACACAAAAATCAAACTAACCAGCTCCATTTTGTAAAATGTTGTTCTCTAAGTCTAAAAGCTATCCCACAATGCAGGCTGAGACATAGATTCGCACAAACCAACCCAATTTGGTTATATTTTATTGCCAAAGCCTAGAAGTTGTCCTCCGAACTGGCCTTAACCACTTCGGGGCCTTAGGCAATATACAAAGTGCAGGACCCTTCATAATGTATTACAGCATAACAGAAACTGTGTAACAGAACGATGTGTTAATGGGCCAACTGTACGGATTTTGGGTTTTGCAGCTACATGTTTAAGATCGAATCACTTATAAACATATTCACACAGGCCCTCCAGAACGAGGGGCCTTAAGATCGGCTATGCCTATCCTGACAAAATGCTAACCTCTTGACGTTAATTTTTACTTTGAAGAAAGAAGATGCTGCCGTAAATACGATTCTTAATGCCTTAAATGAAATGAATTGAAATTTAATTCACACTCATGTAAACGTATCTTCTCACAAATTTCCAATTTGTCCTTAAGAGCAGTAGTTTCCAAGTTGGGGGAGGGGGAAGGTGAAACGTTGTTGATGTTGAACATTATCCTCTGATATTGAAGTCCTAGACTAGAGGAAAGACAGCTTGTCAATACAACTCACCGCCAACTCGTGGGCTACTCTAATCAAGTAGTGGGATTTGACCGTCATTCTTATAACGCAACCACGGCTCCAAAATATGGAGCACGATTTTCACTTTTTGATGGTAATGAGGCGCAGAACGTATCATGAGAGTCAGTAAGAAAATTCAGGAAAAAAAATTATTCACTGTAGTTAATAAAGCGAAGTCAGCTCTCACATATTCGACCACAAATGTTTTTTTTTGTGGGAGGTGGGGGGGGGGAGAGGTTGTAAAACGTTTGAGTACCACTGCCTTAGAGGAAACCTTTCAATGTAAATAAAATTACTTACATTCAATTTAAATTCCAAATAATGCAGGGAAAGGCAAACTAGAATATCCAGTTTTCCCGAGATTCAGCATGAACTCCACATGAAAATTATTTTATTCTTCAGATAAATCTTTACTGACTGATTTTTTTCTGTCTCTCCCATGTGGAAATGTTATCTTTTGAAATTTAGAGTATGGTCACAGATAAATAATTTTTACTTTCGGAATTACAGAGATTAATACAGAGCTGGGTCAAGGGTCAAAGTTACACCAGTAGTGAAAGTAGAGTATGTTTCGAGAAGTATCTTCCATATAGTGTTTGGAGGCTATATTTTCTCAGTAAATATTCTGGACCTGGTCGAGTTTCGCACCTAATTAGGGAAAATATCGTTTTTAAAAATAATA
The DNA here is from genome assembly GCF_000517525.1 of Limulus polyphemus. NCBI lineage: Eukaryota > Metazoa > Arthropoda > Merostomata > Xiphosura > Limulidae > Limulus > Limulus polyphemus. Next base: position 184,038 of record NW_013667743.1, read on the forward strand.
ATAATACAGAATCAATTCCACTCTTATATTCTATACTGGAAGTGTTCAGTGCTGCAAACAACCTAAAACATTGCAAGACAGCAGCAGAATTAATAACCAATATCTAATCGATAAATCTTGCAAGATATTGTTGGCAGTAAGTGCTTAATGGGATTAATAACATTCGAACACGCCGCAGGTTAAGACTAAAACCAGTTTTTAAATAACAACACATTTCTTCTGGAGCAATTTTACTATCTTGACGATTCCTGCACGTTACCGGCTTTTTTCATCTCCGCGTGGGGTCATTTCCAATTTGCACAACCATCATGGATAGTTCCAGGAGGAATGGAAACAGAATATGTTACTCAACGTATGTACCTTGTGCCCTACAGTAACGATATGGCGCATAATCTTGAACATAGAATCAACAGGTCGTGTCCAGGCTTTGTTAAGAAACCTTGGAGATCCTACAAGAAATACCTCGTGTATAGCTACATCGAAATTAATCATCACAGTAAAGGAAATGACGTCATAGAAGTGGTTGAAGATATTGACTGCTTGATGTCCTTGCACGTTAGCCTCAACGAGCTACAACTGATGCGTGTAGAACATAGAAAACCTTTTCACCATCGACATCGACCGAGAAACATGCGTACTGAACTGTTTCTAGGCGACATTCACACTCGATACCACCAGAGGGAGCGATATCGTCCTACTAGCTACCAACCACCCCTTTTGAAAACAGAGGTAAGATTAGTGCTACAGTTTATTGGAATGATATCAACATGTGCATGATTTTATAAAATTGTCATTTATATGATTGCCTAAGATTTAATATACACATATTTATCTTTATATATGTATGACGTGTGTTTATTTAATGTGTTCAGTGAGAAGCTAAGTATGAACTGTAACTATATGTAATTTGACAGTGAGATACGACTTCAAGGCGTATGTGGACAGGTATCAGTTGTCAGCGTGGGGACACATTTTAATTTTGTAAACTGTAAGTGACAGGTATAGTTCGGTGCATTATTTTTTCATGATCAGTTTTACTTCCTGGATTGAGGCCGAGCGTGGCCTAGTGGTTAGCGTTCACGGAATGTGAATCCGATAATACATAGTTTACGGCCCATTGCTGCAGAAATGCCCTCCGTATTTTGGGCCACGGATGCGCTATAGAAGTGACACTCATATCCCAATATTCGTCAATATTTGATCAGACAAGAGCAGCCCAAAGCAGTGGTGCTATTGATTAGCTGGTTTCTTTCCCTTTAGATTGGCTGTCAGTTCAAAATTAGGGACTGTTATGCGCAGGTGGCCCCTTGTGCAACTTTGCGGAATATTTTGAAACAAACCTAGCTTCTTGGATTACAAGTATACTGAAGGGCCATGCAATGAATCTGTTTAGATTAAAGCTGGTCAAGCTGACTCTCATTTTTTTAAGCTTAGTGAATTTCTAAGAGTAAAAGTTATTACACCACTTTCTGTCGAGGCGTTGTGTTGTAGAACATCGCAACGGATGGAGTTTTTGGCCTCATTATTATATTCTGGGATGAGAAAAGTCCATTTAGAATATGTGACGTAAACAACACGTGTTGAGCAGGAAGATACTGCTTGAATTTTGAGAGTCCTGACCTAGTGCCTAACGAAACTGTCATGTTAAAATAAAATCAGAATTTTAAGCTGTAACATTTCCCGATTTACTGTATTTTTAAGGCTTAATTCCAACGAAATGAGATACTACAACATAAAAAGATTCAGCTACAATTTCTATGGTAGATGCGAAGAAGTAGTTAAACATAAATAAAGGAGTAAAACAATGTTAGGATACTGAATAAGATGTTCAGAATTTTCGCGAATAGTCATCCCTAATTTGGAACTGATAGACTAGGTGAAAGGCTGTTAGTAAACAGCACCTACCGCTAACTCTTGGGATACTCTTGTCTGACTAAATACTGAGATTTTACCCGTCACTTTTAGAGCACACTCACGACCCTAAAGTGCGGAGCGTGTTTTTGCGGTAACGGGCCACGAAGCGTTATATCTTAGATTCTCAATCCGAGCACGCAAATCATCAGGTCTGTCATAGGATAGTACATTCGGTATTTCACATATCCAGAGTAGTCAAATTTAGAAGCTTGTTTATTTCTTTGTTCTGTCAGAAAATCCTATAATTCAGTAACAAGAGGTTCATAAGAAATACATTTGTTGTTTTTCGTTCAGTATAAAGTCATTAGTTCATCAGTAGTACGGCAAGAACTAATTTTGGTGTGATAATAGTTCAGTGCCAAAAAAAAATCAACAAGATAAACGAATTAGCGTTTCAAACAAGAGTTTTTTTTTACCATCAACGATGCGTAATAAAGAAAACAACCGAAAAGCAAGCTTTGAAGATGAAATAAAAAAAGGGAAAAAAGTCAACTTTAACACAAGCGCACTTGTTTGGATATTTTTTTTTTTTACAACACGAGAAAGTGTCTTAAGTAGAATTATCTTACCCAGCCCAAAAACGTACTTGATAGCAATAAGATGTAGAAGTGGGAAATCAAACTATAACATCTGGCGTCTAATGACAAAATAATCTTGCTTGTCTAGCGTTTTCGGCGCATACACGGTTTTAGTGTTGTGTAGAGTAGTGGCGGTAAGCTGAGCCTAATCAAGTTGGAGAAGGTTGGTTTGTTTTCCCGCGTCTCATCAGTCAACTTCAATCAGAAAGAGAAAGAGGCTGTTACAGAGAATACTGTAATCATCTGATGTTGATTGACAATGCGGTTAACAAGGTAGACGTTTAACAAATCTCGTTTTGCAGAAGACACTAAAAGCAAGTTTTGCCCGTTTCTGATGATGAAACATCCAAAACAAGTGCTTTAAGTGCTAAAGAAAAAAATTACTGGATGTACGATTTTGTTAAGATTTTAACCCTAGTAATTTAATTAGAAAGGTCTGATAAGCTCCTTCTTGAACACCCCCACCCTTCTATTTACTTCCTACTCAATGAACTCTATAGTCCACTCAACTAGATGTATAATACAACAAACAGGAGCTTCATATTGTGATTTTATTTATCAATTATTTTAGATAAGGAATTATTCTTTAAAATATTTAAATTCACGTTGTTAAATTTTTTGTAGCGCTTTTACAACCTGATAATTACTCACCAGTTTTTAAGATATAATCGATTGCAAACACTAGTTTATTTTAAACTATGAAGTTGTTAAAGCTCTAAAAAAAACTTATACAACTTGAATTAGAATATTTTTTTAAGAATAAATATTTAATTTCAAACAAAGGTTGATATTTACTTACTTATCAGGCAGGCGGAGGCACTGTCTATGTAGGGATGGCTCGGATTGTTCACCGAAATGTTATTTTAAATATCTCCTCAACAGGTCATCAGAACTTTACAATACTATACAGTGTTTCCTTTTATAACAATGTCTATATAATGACTGAGTCACGAGTTCTGGGAATGTCTGTAAATATCATACATGATAAATCAAAAACCAAAACAATAGTGTCAACCAATTTCACTGAGGTGACATAGTTTCTATCAGAATATCCGCTTTTATAACTATTATTAATAACTAGTAGTAATTAAAAAATAACAGTAACGATTCTAATTTAAACGATGTATCATTACCTCTTGAAGATAGCTTTCTTACAGAAATCTGTTGTTCCTTTAAAAAGCTTAAATTCAGGGTGAAACAGGAATTACCAGCCTATAACAGATAAACAATAAATATTATAGTTGGAACCTCATTTTACTTAGAACCTAGTTTTAAATACAACCTTCCCATGTCTGTTGGAACACTGCATTAAAAGAACAACAACAAGCAAACAAGTAAAGAAAAACTTTTCAAAAAAGGAAGTAAATATAGGGATGGCTAGCACCAATCCTTAAAAAACAATGCAAACAAGATAGTAGGGATGGCATTTGCACCATCATTACATAATAGCACGGACAAGAATTTATATATAGCAACGTATATAAATATTCAATCACAATTGAGTTTAATTTATCTTAGTTTTGTCTGTTAACATTCTACTACACCATGTGCCTGTGCTATTATTTAGGGATGAAGCAAATGCCATCCCTACTATCTTGTTTACATTGTTTTTGAAAGATTGATATTAGCCATCCCCACAGTTACTTCCTTTTTTGAAAGGTTTTTCTTTTCTTGTTGTATATATTATACAAATACCTATAGATACATTAGAGATTTAAAATAAATGGACAAAACAAGAAAAAATGAAATATTAGAACAGATGGCAAAAATCCACTGAACATCTCGGAGAAGGGACCCGTTTCATCACTGACGTTTCGTTATTTCCGCCAAACTTCACAGGAGAACACATTCATGCAAGAATAAATGCAAATAATGTCATAATATCCCGTGTACTAAGGCAGCTGGCGATGACGAGGAGGGAGTATACTCCTGATGAGCCTCTTCTTCGGGATGTTGAATGGATTTTGTTATCTGTCCTATAATGTTGAATGGATTTTGTTATCTATCCTATAATGTCGAATGGATTTTGTTATCTGTCCTATAATGTTGAATGGATTTTGTTATCTGTCCTATAATGTCGAATGGATTTTGTTATCTGTCCTTTAATGTTGAATGGATTTTGTTATCTGTCCTATAATGTCGAATGGATTTTGTTATCTATCCTATAATGTCGAATGGATTTTGTTATCTGTCCTATAATGTTGAATGGATTTTGTTATCTGTCCTATAATGTTGAATGGATTTTGTCATCTATCCTATAATGTCGAATGGATTTTGTTATCTGTCCTATAATGTTGAATGGATTTTGTTATCTGTCCTATAATGTCGAATGGATTTTGTTATCTGTCCTATAATGTTGCATGGATTTCGTTATCTGTCCTATACTGTTGAATGGATTTTGTTATCTGTCCTATAATGTCGAATGGATTTCGTTATCTGTCCTATAATGTTGAATGGATTTTGTTATCTGTCCTATACTGTTGAATGAATTTCGTTATCTATCCTATACTGTTGAATGGATTTCGTTATCTATCCTATACTGTTGAATGGATTTTGTTATTTGTCCTATAATGATTTTATTGTGAGTGAGATATTTCCTATTTTTCCATTTATTTGAAATATATCATTTAAATAGCATTATTGGAGTCAGGTCGGGCGTGGCCTACGAATTAGTGTGCTCGGACTGTGAATTTTCAGCTTTCAGTCCGCAAACACACGTCAAACCGTATTATATGATTAGAAACGTATAGCCCAACAGTTGGTGGTAGATGCTGTTAAATGTCTTCCAACTAGTCCATCAGCTCAAAATTACGAACGGCTGTAGCCATTATGTAGCTTTGCGCGAAATTCTGAAACAAACCTTACTGGAGTTTTGAATGTTCTTATCACATTAATATCTAAAACAATAACTCCTGAGTAATATGTGTTGACCTTTACTTAAAACTAAGATAATGAGATTAATACAGTTAATGATTAAATCCATCTCAGTTTTAACACATTGGATACGGTAGATAGAGGTTTAAAAATGTTCCAAGCAGCATTGCTCTTATAGTACGTATAAAATAAAAACGAAACTTAAAATCGGGTATGTACGACTATTCTCCTAAACTTTACTACAACATTAGAGTGAAACAAGCATTTTGATGTAAAGTTAATATTTGTGGGCATTAAACTTGAACGTAGCTAATAACGTATAGATAGGAAAAATAATAATTGCACATGTTTTTGCAAAAAAAAGAGTACTTAAGTTTGTTTGTTTTTAATTATGCACAAAGCTACACAAGGGCTATCTGTGCTCTGCCCACCACGGGTATCGAAACCCGGTTTCTAGCGTTGTAAGTCCGCAGACATACCGCTGTGCCACTGGGGGGCAAGTACTTAAGTAGTACGTAATTAATTATAAAGTTCTAACATACACACACACACAATGGCTTAGTGGGAAGTCTCCAGGCTTACGACGCTAAAAATCGGGGTTCGATATCCCTGGTGGGCAGAGTACAGATACCGTATTGTGTAGTCTTGTGCATAACAATAAACAAAACCTAAAAATCTAAGTAAAACTAGAAATGATTAAACAGCTACCATATCTTATCCAGCAGTAAATGTTGGTGAACATTTTTCTCCCAATTGTTGGGTAACACTTTAGTTCTGTAGTTTAGTTTTCCTAAACTGTTATTAATTATGTTTATCTTAGACAATTCATATTGTGAAACCTCGGTAAATATTGTCATCCCAGATATTAAATATTGTTATTCTACACTTTTGGTTGATTGTGAAACCTCGGTAAATATTGTCATCCCAGATATTAATATTGTTATCAAACACTTTCGGTAAATTATAAACCCCAATAAATATTGTCACCCCAGATATTAATATTGTTGTTCCACACTTTCCGTTAATTATAAACCCCAATACATACTGTCATCCCAGATATTAATATTGTTGTTCCACAATTTCGGTTAATTATAAACCCCAATACATACTGTCATCTCAGATATTACTATTGTTGTTCCACACTTTCCGTTAATTATAAACCCCAATACATACTGTCATCCCAGATATTAATATTGTTATCTCACACTTTCCGTTAATTATAAACCCCAATACATACTGTCATCTCAGATATTAAACATTGTTATTCTACACTTTTGGTTGATTGTGAAAGCTCAGTAAATGTTGTCATCCCGGATATTAATATTTTTATCCTACGCTTTCGGTTCATTATGAACCATGGTGAATAGTGTAATACCAGACCTAATGTTCAAAGTTATTATTTCGTTTGCTTATAACTTGTCATATATGTATGTATAAGCTTTCGAAGCTTCCTAAATGCTGATATCCAGATACTACAGCACAATGAGTATCATGCAGTAAGTAGAAAACTGAACGTACATTAGTAGTATCGTAAACATTTTAAAATATACACACACGCATATACGGCCAGTACTTAGAAGTGATATCATGTAAATACCAGTTCTTTTCAGAACCACTTTTATGGGAGATTCGGTTTTTACTCTACTTTTCTTTCTGATATTTCATATCATTTATATATTTATTATTATAAACATAACATCGCTCTATACGGCCAAACTATCTAAAAAAACACACACATGGCTTTGAGAAGTTAAGTTCATCTAGGAAGCTTCTTCACTGCCCACGAATGTCATCCATCTACTATTTTATCACTGTATATTCAGATGGGAATTTTGTTATTTTCCACTTCACATCTGTGCCGGTTAGATAAAGACTCCATAAAAAACATAACCTGTGGTAGGGGAGTCACTGGGGAATCTCTGACTTTTTCAACCGAACAGGGAATCGTATAAAACTTGTAGAAATGTTTAACTCTATAAATAAGTGCATAATATGTTTCTTAGTTCTCTCTATCTTTATATATATATGTATTGTAGCTTTCCTTATAGTTAGTGAAATCCCATTGTTTCTGTCGTTGTCACATTGTGGAAAGAAATAAAAGCAACTTATTGTGAAATTAACTATTAACTTAAAACCAAATTGGTTACCAACTGAAACAATGCTGCCTTTAAGATAACCTCTAAACGATATTGAAACGGGTTGCCTTTAAGATAACCTCTAAACAATATTGAAACAGGTTGCCTTTAAGATAACCTCTAAACAATATTGAAACAGGTTGCCTTTAAGATAACCTCTTAACAATACTGAAACAGGTTGCCTTTAAGATAACCTCTAAACAATACTGAAACAATGCTACCTTTAAGATAATCTATAAACAATATTGAAACAGGTTGCCTTTAAGATAACCTCTTAACAATACTGAAACAATGCTACCTTTAAGATAACCTCTAAACAATATTGAAACAGGTTGCCTTTAAGATAACCTCTTAACAATACTGAAACAGGTTGCCTTTAAGATAACCTCTAAACAGTATTGAAACAGGTTGCTTTTAAGATAACTTCTTAACAATACTGAAACAGGTTGCCTTTAAGATAACCTCTTAACAATACTGAAACAGGTTGCCTTTAAGATAACCTCTTAACAATACTGAAACAATGCTGCCTTTAAGATAACCTCTAAACAATATTGAAACAGGTTGCCTTTAAGATAACCTCTAAATAGTACTGAAACAGGTTGCCTTTAAGATAACCTCTTAACAATACTGAAACAGATTGCCTTTAAGATAACCTCTAAATAGTACTGAAACAATGCTGCCTTCAAGATAATCTTTAAACAAATATTTTATTTCTGTGGTGCACATTGGTGTATAAAAGACATTTTCCTTAACTTCAACTCCTATTATCCCAAAGTTTCCACGAAAGGTTCAGTTCTAGGGTAATTAAAAATAATCGATTGCAACCGTAGTGAAAAACAACACAAACACAAACAAACGCTACACGCTGTAAACCACAATTAATCCTTTTGAACAACGAATGTTCACCTTTTTACATCGAACAAACTTTCAAGGACGATGACGCACAAAAATCAGCATCGCACTTTCAACATGAAAAAAACACAAACAAACGCTACACGCTGTAAACCACAATTAATCCTTTTGTACAAAGAATGTTCACCTTTTTACATCGAACAAATTTTCAAGGACGATGACGCACAAAAATCAGCATCGCACTTTCAACATGAAAAAAACAACAACAAACGCTACACGCTCTAAACCACAATTAATCCTTTTGAACAATGAATGTTCACCTTTTTACATCGAACAAACTTTCAAGGACGATGACGCACAAAAATCAGCATCGCA
>NW_013667743.1:192775-198897 GCF_000517525.1 Limulus polyphemus
ATAAAACTTTTGTTTACTACAGGTAACAATTTATTATTTCAACAATAAGTTTTACTACTTAATATGTCAAACACATGCTTTAGATTTGAATAGGATATATTATAGCTTTGTACTGTCAGTAAAAGTTTGTGTTTTGCTATATTAATAGAACTCTCCTGAAGAAGCTGTAAAGCGAAACGTTGAGTGTCCAATTAAAGAAAAATAAATTTGTTGTTTTAAAACCTCTAAGCAATATTGAGACAATGCCGCCTTTAAGATAACCTCTAAACAATACTGAAAAAACATAATTTGGATTTATTATGATTTGTAAGCACGAATTCAAACAAACATAAACACAGTCAGGATTGTTTGTTTGTTTTGAAGTTAAGCACAAAGCTACACAATGGGCTATCTGTGCTCTACCCACCACTGGTATCGAAACCCGGTTTCCCGGGGGCTACAATCAGGAAGATTGCTAACCATAAAATCAAACTAATCGCAACATTCGTTCAAAATAATTGCTTATAATATAATTCACCGTATCCAATGATTTTGTTCGATGAGTTAGCCAAATCACTAGATTTGTTGCATATTAATGGTCTTTGAGGTCTTTGTTACATTTAAAAAAAAAAAGAGTTAAAAAGTAAAAATGTTTTCCTGATTATTGATATAATGGCACTGATGCTATGCCTGTGAAACACAATTATATGGTGAAACTTCGGCACATACAAATACAACCACATTTCTTGGGATTGATCCAAGTTCTGACAATGTTTGATAAAATTGTTGCTAGTTTCACGACCAATCACAAAATAACTCGTGCCCCCAACAGCCTTTTAATAGAGAGTATCCCACGAGCAAATCATGACTAACGGAAAGTCCGTCTATTCTCGGACATCTGAAGTGTGAGAAATTGTTCAACCTATGATTTCGTACTTGGAAGTCCGTTCTTGTTGTTGCCAAGAGCGTCACATCGAAGATGTGGTGGCGCAGATAACGGGGCTGAGTGACTATCGCCGGGGCAAAACAACTCTTTTTAGAAAAATGAAAGTTTCAAATGATTCACAGTTGGTTGTTATACAATGAACGTAGCGCTAGCTTTTTTTTCTCTACGTAGCGTGATTGGTAAATTTATAAATATTGACGGACTTTCAGTAGGACTTGAAATATTTTACATGAAATCACGTGGATTGCACTCGCAGTACATTAATACACTATATCATCAACCGAAAAGAAACAAGATCTCAAGTTGATCGTTTTCTTTATGCCTGGCATGATCAGGTGATTAGGGCGCTTGACTCGCAATCTAGGACAGGTATTCGTTATCCACTCAAAAGGTTTTTCATTTTATGAAATGAAATGTAATGGTCCGCTAAACTAAAACATTATTTACCCTAGCGGTGAGTCTTGGTTATTACTTTCAAAGGTCAATTTGAGCTTTTAGCTAACCATGCTTTATGAGTCAGTATTTTGTTTTCATACTGCAGAGTTAAAGAACGGCAGTCAAGATGATGATAATGTCGTTATAAAGCTTAGTGCTAAAAACTCTAAGAAACATCTGAATGAAAAAAAAAAAATAGACTCGCAGGACAAGGTCTATTTCTTTCAAAGTATAACGAAACAAAAAAGCCAACCCCTTAAGATACATGTTTGCTGTTGCTACACATCAAGAAAACTGGTATCTTCAGTAGGTGTGTGTGTGTGTCCATCTTTAAAAAATTTTCTACATAAGTCTTAAGAAAATATTCTTACATGAGCTGTTGTAAGTCGTTATTTTCAATACGTCATCGTTATATACTTCAGTACAAATCATACTTGAGTAGATAAGTTTTCGTAAGTGTAAAAGAGGGCGTTTTAAAATTTTAAAATGAATTATATGCTATACTCAATAATAGTTAAAGTATGGTAACTTTTTGTAGAAACTAAATGATGCGTATTAAAATGCAGGAGGTTGTGGGTTCTTAAATGTTCAAAAAGAAAAATGAATGAAGTAATTTGCGAAGATTGATGAGATAAACTGAAATCGATTCAAGACGCTTCATTTTTTTATCATTGGTTTCCTGAAGAGTGGACATGGATTGTATGTTGTCATTTTCGTTAAAACATGGCTAGGAAGATATAATTACATCCTACCATGCATGAGTCATTGACGATTCTGTGTCAACAGCCCGTTCCGGATGCATTAAAGCTATTAATATGGAAACAAAATGCTTCAAACAGACACTAGGGGTAGGTCTACTTTCACTTAGTGATATCGTCCAGAACCACATCTGTTAAGATTTTAATTCGTGATTCTCCGAACTCATGCACAAAAAACAAAACAACAACAACACAAAGTTTGGATTATTTAACGTTGCGGAATGCAGGTCATGTTTTATAACTTTCTCGGTACAACGTATTTCTTCCTTGAATATTTAATACAGTCAAGTGTTCGCTGCATATTTTACTTCAACACACGTGTGGTCTCAAATACTTGTGTATTTAAAAACAATTCAGTTGGTAGCCTTGTAAACCTCATATCAAATCATCCTTGCCTGAGATGTTTTTTTTTTTATACACTGAACTTTTATGGGTAACTTAATGAAAAGTATTAATGCATATCTTTAAGCTACAACCATATTATCAAATAGTATTGTATTGTTTTGGAATTTCGCGCAAAGCTACACGAGGGCTATCTGCGCTAGCCGTCCCTAATTTAGCAGTGTAAGACTAGAGGGAAGGCAGCTAGTCATCACCACCCACCGCCAACTCTTGGGCTACTCTTTTACCAACGAATAGTGGGATTGACCGTCATTTATAACGCCCCCACGGCTGAAAGAGCGAGCATGTTTGGTGGGATGCGGATTCGAACCCGCGACCCTCAGATTGTTATCAAATAGAATAAAATAAAAAGGTGAATAGGGACCAGCTGGTATACAATATAGCAACCAGCTGGTTACAATAGTTACAATATAGCAACCAGCTGGTATACAATATAGCAACTCGAAACAATTTTCCTCCATTAAGGAACTTTTAGGCCTATCCAATATTTTTTTCCTAGACATTACACATAATTAAAATACTGACAAAATATAGAAATGGCTTCTTCGGATGTGTGTGTGAAAATTACGAAATTTTTAAAAGAAGGAGTTTTAGTAACATCTGAAAAACACGTTCCGCCGTAATTAAATGTGTCCTATTCATTCACTGCGGTGTAAAAACAATGTTAGAAAGGCGTTTATCTAGTTGCTTTATAAATGTGGATTTATACTGATATTATCGGTGTCGGCCATTATGCGTGTCTATAGAATTGTCTAAGGTGCAATTGGAGTTCAAACACGTTCATCGTGACGGTAGACGACGTCGGCTTAATACTAATAAAACAAACTACGCGAAAAAATGAACATGTATTATTTTCTTTTATTATCGTCACAGCCCGGCATGGCCAGGTGGTTAGGGCGGATCGCGGGTTCGAATCCCCGTCGCACCAAACATGCTCGCCCTTTCAGCCGTGAGGGCGTTATAATGTGACGGTCAATCCCACTGTTCGTTGGTAAAAGAGTAGCCCAAGAGTTGGCGGTGGGTGGTGATGACTAGCTGCCTTATCACTCTGGCTCAGCAGCAAGTCTGAGGGCTCATAACGCTTAAAATCTGGTTTCGATATTCGCGTCGGGCAGAGTACAAATAGCCCATTGTGTAGCTTTATGCTTAACAACAAACAAACATTCTCTTTAGAAGAAGAATAGCATTAATTAGATAATCCTAATAATTTAAATAAAATGTACTCACACTGACAAATGTATGGATTCATAAGAGACATTTATAGTTCTACACAGCTTTATTTTAATAAAATGTACTCACACTGACAAATGTATGGATTCATAAGAGACATTTATAGTTCTACACAGCCTTATTTTAATAAAATGTACTCACACTGACAAATGTATGGATTCATAAGAGACATTTATAGTTCTACACGGCTTTATTTTTGTAACGTTATTTCTGTTAACTAGAGACAAACGTGAAAAGCTCACGTACATTTTTATTTAATTTTGAAATAACTCACAAAATTCAAAGCCGGTGTTCTCAATTAAACAAAGCTTCTGAGTCATAGGTCAGATAAAGTCTACTCTGTGTGTGTGTGCTTCATTATTAAACTGAGATAATCAACAAACTAGGAATTTCTTCTCTCCATTCCGTTTGAATGAAGAGCGCAAAACATGACAGAGATGAACTTAAACCCTTCTCTCATCTACGGAACTCACTGATTTTTTTTTCCAATTCTACCCCACCCCCTAGGAGCTTTAAACCTGCTCTTTGACCACCCCTGGATCACAAAGTTAGTCCGCCACCATATCTCGTGTGGCATATGCTGCGATCCCTAGGGGCGATCTCTTGACGTCTCTCCATACCTTTATCTAAGTTTTCAGGGCAAGCCTGTTTACCCAAACCCCCTGGTGAGTAGCTTCGATTTGAATGTTGTCTTTTGTGATTCGTCACCCAGCAAGTGGCTCGTTTCGAGTAGACGTGAAACGGGTCGAATTCGCAAAGAGGGGAAAAGAAATTACGTGTTAAATCCTCGTTCTTATAGAATGCGTAAAACAGCAGGAAAAATATACAAAAAACTCTACATCATAAAATATAAAAAAAAGCATTATTCGATTAAAACAATTCACTAAATACTACCTATAAACAAAGATCGTGATTGTTTTACATAACTGTAAAGCTTCTCTTAAAGCTAAGCCTTAAAAGCATGTTGATCTCATCTAAAAGGATGAATCCGACCTAAAGCCATTGGGAATTTTAACCGTTTATCCTTCTTTATCCACTGAGTGACCAGGATGCTCATACATTATCGAACAAAGTATAACGAAACCAATTAGATATATACATATTCTGGTTTTATTTTCAAGGAACCTATTATCTTGATCATCAAACACTTACGACCACGAAGCTTTTCGGTGGGTTTAAGGGGATGACTTCGTGTTATATAAATAAAATAAAGCAGAACAATAAATAATTACTGTGATCCATCGATACATACTCACATTGTATGACGCCATTAATATAGCAAGTCTGCGGGCTTACAACGTTAAAAATCGGCTTTCGGTACCCGCGGTGGGCAAGCCCACATAGCCCATCGTCTAGCATTGTGCTTCACAACAAATAAACTATTATATTTATTGTGAATATTGTCTGTGTTCTACGCGTTTAGCATGGATAAAGTGAACAGACGTAATCTGAAGTTGAAGTACATTGCGTAGTACCCCATATACGGTATCAGCGCATTAAATAGCATAAGCCAAATATACGAAAATAGGAATTACATCTACTACGGTGGGATTTAAACAGAATTTATAAAGTAAGTTTAACGTGCTGTGTGTGTGTGAAAAGCAAACCAGTCAGCACCGTGGTTAAACATTACTGACTAATTTATCCGTCGTGTAATAAGTTTTTGACGTAGTAGAATTAAGCAACATCTGGGCTATCGCGAGTTTGTAAATGATTTTTACTAGTTAATAATCTGTAGAAAATAATACTGTTGTCTGATGGACGGAGCTATAACTGAATAAATTCAGACACTTTTCACGAACGTCACACTGAGATACATGCTCTACTTCATTGGTCGACAAATCTTTAAGTTACTAAATGTGTTTTATATACACATATATAATTAAAACTGAAGTATTAGGTCGTAAATAAATTAATGTCGCGTTTTGAAACACTTTCATAACCACCCCTCCAAAAAACGTACATCACGTATAATAGTTAAACGAACCGCCTAAACGTCATGTTAGCGTAGCCTATATAATGCGTATAGTTTAGTATACTTTAATCCCTTACATTGATGATACACGTTGAGACACACATTCAGCGTGTAATGATTTTTGGATACAAGAAGGAAAACAACGCCTCTGTTAGCCATAAAGAATATCAAATAAGTTTATGGAAATGTTTTGAACGTTCGTAAGTGTAAACGATGGTTAAGCAAATTTCGTTCATGTGACTTTAGTCTTAAAAACTGTGATGGCAGGGGCCGACGTGTTAGAACTGACACTGATGCTCTGAGAACGCTTGTTGAGCCTAACCCAAGGCAACACACACTCGTGAAATGACCCTTAAATTGCATGTCTCTCATGAAACAATACGTAAACATCTAAGGA
>NW_013667743.1:199765-202439 GCF_000517525.1 Limulus polyphemus
AATCGGAAAGGTGTTCTTCTTCTCCATGACAATGCACGTCCACGTGACACGTTTGACACAACACAAGATTATGGAGTATGGTTTGGAACTTTTCCCCACCCACCATATTCTCCAGATATGGCACCATCAGATTACCATATTTTTCGTTCGCTGCAACACTATCTTAATGGGAAAACATATGCAAATGTGGAAGGTGTTAAAGAGGACACTGACATGTTTTTTGCTTCAAAGCCAAGTGATTTCTTTAATCAAGGCATAAATAACCTGATTGTAAGATGGAAAAGCATCATCGATAAGAATGGAGAATATTGTATGTAATAAATGTTTTGTTTTGATATATAAGCTGTTCGGGTTTTTCATCTAAAAAAAAGCGACATTAATTTCTTGACGACCTAATAGTATATTATATGAAATGAAGTGTGACCGGATCGCGAATCCGGGGTTTTTATAATTCGCGTCCCGTTGCCACGAAAACGCGCTCTGCACTTTGGGGCCATAAGTGCACTATAAAGTTAAGATCAAATCCTTATGTTCGGTGAGTGCTGTTGACTAGATCCCTTTCTTCTAGTCCGTCAGTTTAAAATTAGGGTCAGCGATGCCAAAATAGCATGTGTGTAAGTTTGCTTAAAATTGTGAAACAAAAAAACAAACAAAATCCGAAGGATGTGTGTGACCAAATTTCTTTTCCTTTCCTCAAGGCCCGGCATGGCCAGGTGGTTAGGGCGGTGATTCGCAATGTTAGGGTCGCGGATTCGAATCCCTCTCTCACCAAACATGCTCGCTCTTTCAGCCGTGGGGACGTTATAATGTGACGGTCATTCCCACTATTCGTTGGCAAAAGAGTCGCCCAAGAGTTGGCGATGGGTGGTGATGACTAGCTGCCTTCTCTCTAGTCTTTCATTGCTAACTTAGGGACGGCTTGCGCGAAAATCAAAACAATTTTGTCTTAGTTATCTGTAATACAATAATTTCAGTTTTTTTTTTTAATTAGATTATTCCACCTCTGTTACTTTTGCTCTTAGATTCATTTTTTTCTGCATTACTAAAAACTTCTATTTTACATATATCTTTTTTTACCCAAATATCCAATTAAGGTAGTTTATTTTATATTCTCATTCTATCGTTCGTTTGCGTTGTATAATGCATTATAGTTTCTCAAATGTACGGTCAAATAAACCGTTTGCAATATGTACTTTTACATTGCTGTTGTGGCGATAATTTGTTTGTTCTGAATTTCGCGCAAAGCTACACGAGGGCTATCTGGGCTAGCCGTCCCTAATTTAGCAATGAAAGATTAGAGGGAAGGCAGCTAGTCATCACCACCCACCGCCAACGAATAGTGGGACTGACCGTCACATTATAACGCCCTCACGGCTGAACGAACGAGCATGTTTTGGCGGGACGGGGATTCGAACCCGCAGATTGCGAGTCGAGCGCCCTAACCACCTGGCCCTGTTTTTAAATACCTGTTTATTATCATATATTACTGTACGCTGTTTCACAATTATTTTCATTTCACGTTTTATTTATAATTTTTTATCAGGAACGATAACTTTTCACTACTGATTACAGTGTAGCGAGTGAATGATAGTTTTGAATGTTGGATACCGTGGGCTTAAGCATTCACATGTGTTAGTGATTCAGTTGAATTTTTCCACTACTGATTACAGTGTAGCGAGTGAATGATAGTTTGAATGTTGGATACCGTGGGCTTAAGCATTCACATGTGTTAGTGATTCAGTTGAATTTAAAATTTCATTAAACGAGTGAGTTTTCAAGTAGAGGTTAAATCTAATAAACGGTATATCCACATCTACTTCCGCTGATAGCTATAATCTAGCTTAGGTGACGGTAATTATTTTTGCTGTTTTTAAATTAAAATTCCAGTGAAATAAATGCCGTTCTGTGACGTTTTTCTCCTTTCATTGTCAAATTCAATACAAGTGTTGAGTTATTCAAAACTAGCTGGAGTACCCGTTCCCCTGGACGGAAGTTATGTAAATTCATGTTTAATGAAAGGTTATCTTAGAGCATGAAAAGGTGCTTCCCTTATATGTACTTGTAAAAAAAACGCCCATAAAAACTGCAAAACACAAAATGTGAAACCGCAAGTTTGCGTGTATCACCGCAAGAATCCAACGAACCTGCATGCCAAATTTGGTGAAGATCCATCAACAGGGGGCAAAGTAGTGGTAAAAAAACGGAAAACTGAAAATGTCTATTATCTCTCCATGGACCTAATGAACTTTCATACCAAATTTGGTGAAGTAGTGATAATAAACGCAAAAACGCCCAAAAAAAAAACGCAAAACGCAAAGTACAAAACTGAAAGTTTTTATGTACTCCCCGCATAAACCTTGTAAAACCATCATACTCATTTTGGTGATGATCCATCCACACCTTGTGAATTAATTACACGGACAGACAACAGACTGTACTATAATATATATATATATATATATATAGATATGTATAGTCGAATAATATTTTTAAAACCGCAATAAAAATTAGTTTGTTTATATAATCTGTTGAATGATTGATGAAAATCAACGAATTATAAATGCCTGCTCAGAGAATGGTTGTTACTGGTTGAGACTTTTTGGCAGAATTCCTTCTGATTAAGCATTAAAACTGAATGAATAGGCTCAGTCCTTTGTGGGCGAGAGGAGCGATT
>NW_013667743.1:203100-207498 GCF_000517525.1 Limulus polyphemus
TTTGTTCCTATACACATAATGGTTTGTTCCTATACATGTAATGGTTTGTTCCTATACACATAATGGTTTGTTCCTATACATGTAATGGTTTGTTCCTATACACATCATGGTTTGTTCCTATACATGTAATGGTTTGTTCCTATACATGTCATGGTTTGTTCCTATATATGTAATGATTTGTTCCTATATATGTCATGGTTTGTTCCTATATATGTCATGGTTTGTTCCTATACACGTAATGGTTTGTTCCTATACATGTAATGGTTTGTTCCTATACATGTCATGGTTTGTTCCTATATATGACATGGTTTGTTCCTATACATGTAATGGTTTGTTCCTATATATGTCATGGTTTGTTCCTATACACGTAATGGTTTGTTCCTATATATGTCATGGTTTGTTCCTATACACGTAATGGTTTGTTCCTATACATGTCATGGTTTGTTCCTATACATGTAATGGTTTGTTTCTATACATGTAATGGTTTGTTCCATGTTTCATGTCTGAACTAAAATGTTAGTGGGACCAAAAGTGGCACACTTGCTCAAATACCACGGGCAGGAGTCCTAACGTTTATCTTTCGGGTCCAGACTCCCTAAGGGGTAGCCCTATAAGCAATTGGGGTAATGCAGGAGCTTGATCGATACATTGAAGCCTCTGCTAATCACGAGGTGCCTTTAAACCCCCTGCGGAGTGCGGGTATTTTATGCTAGTTTCTGTACCTCCTCGTCTTGTCGACATAGCTTACCTTTAATATAGAACCCCTCGGAGAAGGCTTAACGACAGTGCTGTAAAGAATAAGACATTTACCCACTTTTCTGGCTGTTAAATACTACTTACGTGACGGTAGAATTAATGGGGGTGATAGTTGCAAGTGCAAACATCAGAAAAAATAACTATAAAAAATCATATTTGCTCGATAGCTGTTTGTCTTTTGGTAGTTCTTACATAGTTTTTCGTGTGCTCATGAATCCTGGACAGATGTCTCTGTTGCAGTATCTTGATTGTGTTTAGTTACGTCTTACTCCCTTGACAGTTAAAAGATTCTGTGAGGGTTAAAATATTTTATCATTTTATATTTGTATTGTAATATTTTCTTAATAGTTTGTAGAGCTGCTGTAGTTTCTATTTAGTTTTAGTAATGTCATAGTTCCTTGATAGTTATTGTGTTGCAGTATTTCCTTGATAGTTTGTATTTTCATAGTTCTTTGATAGTTTTAAGTGGTTCCATATTCACTTGATTGATGCTTTTGTTGTCTTAATCGTTTTCATTGTGGTCGTGGATCTTATATTTGGTATTATTTTCGCATTTCTTCAACGTCTGATTATTAGTTCTTTAACGGTTGTTATTGCTGTCGTAGTTTTCTGATGGCTTCTATTGTTGTTGTATTTAGTTGACTTTTGGTATTGTTGTTGTATTTAGTTGACTTTTGGTATTGTTGTCATAGTTTTCAACAACAATAGAAGCCATCAGAAAACTACGACAGCAATAACAACCGTTAATATTTAGTTGACTTTTGGTATTGTTGTCATAGTTCTTTAATGGTTGTTATTATCGTCGCAACTCTTTAATAGTTGTTAGCACTGTGGGATTTTCTTGATAGTTTATGCCTGGTTCCATAATAGATTTTAGTGTTGCCATAGTAAATTGATGGATGTTGATGCTGTCATTCTTCCTTAATAGTTACTTATAATAGGTGTTATCAAGGTTTCCCGATAGTTTTTGCTGTTTTCATATAGTCAGTAATGTTTGTTATTGTTTTTGCAGTTCCTAGATTAAATTTTCAAAGAGAAGCATGCAATATAACAACCAGTGTTCATTGTAAAAGCGAAACATTTTTTCTTTAATGAATGAAAAATGGACGGTCCATATATGAAAGGATACAAATCTTATTTTATGATGTAATTAGAATTAGGATATATATATATATTGTTTGGTTGATTAACTTATTTTCTTTTATTCAGAGTCGTGGATGTCACATATGTCATCTCGTAGCCAAATCCAACCA
This sequence comes from Limulus polyphemus, assembly GCF_000517525.1. NCBI lineage: Eukaryota > Metazoa > Arthropoda > Merostomata > Xiphosura > Limulidae > Limulus > Limulus polyphemus. The sequence continues at coordinate 205,110 of NW_013667743.1, forward strand.
TTTCTCACCTCCCCAGCTGCCAGCTCGTGCTAAGTTTCCTGTGTATATGGCGGGGGAATGGATTAGTACACGATGTGAGGTCAGACCTCTTGGAATGTTTGTGACTAGGCGGATGAAATTTTTTAACTTCAACCAAAGCTGGCATGGCGTCTATAAGTACTTCAAAGATCCCAACTGTCAGGTTTCCCTGTTTGTTTTAGTAGCAGAGGGAGAGTTTCGTCCAAGAAGACCATCGCTGCACTTCAGAGGGAGTACGAATTACGACTTCATAGTTGAGAAAGCGTCGATAACGCCACTTGACCAACTGTTTGTCAATAACTTAAACGGACACAAAGCAGACCATTGTGGCCTTGTAGATTCGTGGCGAATAAATGTATCACAGGATGTGACATCATCCGGAGGCTGTGATGGAATTGGGTTAGCAGTACCAAGTACAGCATTCGACGTAGTTCGAACAGACATTGACCATCATGGTAACTCTCTACTTTACTTGGGAGAAATAGATACCGAAAATATTCCCGCCACTCCAGACAGAAGGCCAACTTCTTATCAAATTCCTTTAATTCAGTGCAGAGCATTTTCAGACTATCCTGGACGAAATGAGCTTTTTCCTTTGCGTCAAACTCAGAATGCCATATTTAACAGCGGTAGAATTTCAGTATTGTTAGAGGGTAGCATTATAGTGACATCAGTATTGTGCATTGTAAGTTCCAACTACGCGGTCATGGTTACATGAAGATTTACATGAGCGGTAGAGACTTAGAACTTATTTACGTGTGACACCAAGATCCTATAAGTAAAAATAACTGAAAAAACTGAGCAGGTTGTGTTTTCCTTTTCAAGTGGTATCTTATATATATATATATTGTATTGTGAGAATTATAAAAAAATAAGCATTTTTTTTCGGTTCGAATGCTAAAACTGAGTGTGCCATATTTATCCATTAAAGAGAGTATTTCCAAACTTTATATTTTAATTAGATACATTTGCTATCTGTTTATTGATATCATAGGTTTTCATTGTATTATTATTTCTCACTGCAGTATCAGAATAATTATTGTATTCCCCTTTCAAACCTAAGAGATTAATTTTATCTATTTTTTTCTTGCCACCATGCGAAGTTAATTTTCTTTACTCACTTCATTTCTAAGATTATGCCAGGAGATTTATTTCTAACGCTAATGTAAACTATTGTATAGAACTCCCCCACAGAATTCCTAGTAACTGATAGCAATTATTCAAATTCAAACACCAAAATTAACTAAGGTAGCGATTTCTCACCAAAAAACGTATAAAATAAATATTATTAGTTTATTTCCTTTTAAATGTATAGTTAGTGTGTTTTCTATTTTATGTGGAGCACGAAATCATGCCTATCTTGAGAAGTGTACTCCCTGTGGCTTAGCGGTAGGTATGCAGGCTTACGATATTAAAAATCGGGTTTCGATACCGTGATGGGTAGAGCACAGATAGCCCATTGTATAGCTTTGAGCTTAACAACAACGAAATCAAACCAAACTTAAAAAAGTGAAAAAACAAAACAAAAATACTCCCTCTTTTTCTTCCCTCCAGTGGCTCAGCGGTAAGTTAGTGGGCTTATAACACTAAGAATTGGGTGTCAATACCCGCGATGTACAAAGCAAAGATAGCCCATTGTGTAGCTTTGTGCTTTTACAACAACAAAGAAACCATCTGTTAGTTTCAACCTGAAAATTCTCTATGTATGCGAAATATAATAGAATAAAGTAACCTTTGTTCTTTGATAATTTGTAATAAAGAAACTTTCATAGTTTCGAGTAATCATTTTACCTACTTCTAAAATATGTTCAAAACTTGCATATAATATATGTTACACACATCTTAACCTAAAATATGTTCAAAACTTGCATATAATATATGTTACACACGTCTTAACCTAAAATATGTTCAAAACTTGCATATAATATGTTACACACATCTTAACCTAAAATATGTTCAAAAATTGCATATAATATATGTTACACACGTCTTAACCTAAAATATGTTCAAACTTGCATATAGTATATGTTACACACATCTTAACCTAAAATATGTTCAAAACTTGCATATAGTATATGTTACACACATCTTAACCTAAAATATGTTCAAAACTTGCATATAGTATATGTTACACACATCTTAACCTAAAATATGTTCAAAACTTGCATATAGTATATGTTACACACATCTTAACCTAAAATATGTTCAAAACTTGCATATAATATATGTTACACACATCTTAACCTAAAATATGTTCAAAACTTGCATATAGTATATGTTACACACATCTTAAGTTGTGTTTATAGTTTATGTGGAATTTTGAGCTTACTTACTGTTAAAAGTTTCGTGACAGTTTGTTTTGAATTTCGTG
>NW_013667743.1:207893-212860 GCF_000517525.1 Limulus polyphemus
CAGCAAACTCTTGGGCTACTCTTTTACTAACGAATAGTGGGATTGACCGTCACATTATAACGCCTCCACGGCTGAAAGGTGTTGTCAGTCAAAAACACAGAAACATGTAAACCACAAAAATAATTGTTTACTGCTGTTATTGAACCCAGTAACACAATTCATAAGAAAGTCCAGAAACATACAACTAACAAAAGTCCCAGAAACAGAATAGATAAAAAGTACCAGTATATCACAGTAAACATAAAAATCTGAATAACACATAATTAATAGAAAATCCCAGAAACATACAGACAAATAGAAAATACCAAAAAAAATATTGCTTAAGAAAATCCCAGAAACACACAGTTCATAAACAGTCCTAGTACTTCAAAATTCAATAGGAAATACTTAATAGGATATATATATATTTTCCATTCTGCTTAAATTTCCATTAAAACATGACAGTTAGTTTCACTTTTTATCTGAATCATATAAAATTACGTCATATTTTCTATGAATGTTTGTTCATTTCTGTTATGATTTATTTTAAATTAACGTTTCTTGGACTAACCTTGTTATAGTTGGTCGGCCGGGCATGGTCAGGTGGTTAGGGCGCTCGACTCGCAATCTGCGGGTCCGGGTTCGAATCCCCGTCACACCAAACATGCTCGCCCTTTCAGCCGTGGGGGCGTTATAATGTGACGGTCAATCCCACTATTCGTAGATAAAAGAGTAGCCCAAGAGTTGGCGGTTGGTGGTTTTGACTGGCTGCCTTCCCTCTAGTCTTACACTGCTAAATTAGGGACGGCTAGCGCAGATAGCCCTCGTGTAGCTTTGCGCGAAATCCATAACAAACAAACAAACAACAGTTATAGTTGATAAAGTACGAGCTTATATAAAGCCGAAGGAAAAGAGGATCCTTTTTACCGCAAGCAAGTTAACGAAAAAATGTTAAAATAAAGTATAGAGTACAAGAAGTAATTGTAAAAATTAAAACATCTCCAATTCTGGCATTGTGTATAGTTTTGATCAAGGCTGGATTAACCAAAAGGCAGTTGCCTATGAACCCCCGATGCCAAGGGGCTCACAGTGGTCATGCCGTTCTTTTAAAACCTTCTAAGATAAATTTTTAAGTTGAGAACCGTAGTATTTAAAAGCAGTATTATTGGTAAAAAAAAATTGTTTTAATGGTGTAAATTTCAATTCAACTAAGACGAATTGCGGAGAACGGGGAGGGCATAAAATTAAGATTACCTAGAGGGGCATAAAACTAAAATTACCTAGGGAGGGCATAAAACTAAAATTATCTATGTGGTCTCAGTCCAGTCTGATTTTGATGTATCTGCCAGAAAATAATAGTTTATTGTTTTAAGTCACGCTGTTTCCGTGGATCACATGTACATTATGTGTTTGTGTTTTGACCGAATTCGTTATAAGTTGCAAATAAAACCTATTTCTATTGCTCTATGTCTTTTCTAAACACGTTAAAATAAATATAAAAAGGACATAGACTGATTTTTGAAATCTTATATCAGTGCAATTTTAATTATTCAGTGTAACTACTTTTTTCAGTAATTAATACAGTTTTTTTATTATCCGAGTTTTTAATGTGTGCTATCAATCGATTCACAGTTCTCGATGTAAAGTCAGTCTTTATAAAATGCTTGTGACAAGGCAGATGACATTTTTCAGCCTCAATTTCTGTAAAATAACTACCCTTTAGCTGCCATCAAACCCTAGCGCCATCTTTTGGGTAAGTTTTAAAACTTTTGTACAAAATTTAAATCTTATGTCACAACAAGCGATTTTCTACCCTCAAGTTGTTTAACTGAACACTTTTTACAGACTTTATACACAGTAAAAATAGTTGTTTTTCTGTTATGATGTTTACTTATAACCAAATTAACTGAAAAGGAACAGTGAGATACTTTCATTTTAACAATAAAGGACGAAGTGAGGACTTTGTTGGCATGGCAACTAAATGCAAAACGGTTCCTTAGTATTCATTCTTGTCTCGTTTTTTTCATAGATATCAGCCATGTTTTTATTTGTTGATTATAGTAAACGGGTTATAACATTATAAGTACTGTGGTGTTAATAGAAAATTTTGTTAATGTTGATAAATTTCTGTGTTATAAATCGTTGTACTTAGCATAAGAGTATATTGAAGATATAATCATGTAATGTCTTACCCTTTCTTTGTATATCAAAAGGTATGATGAAATTATATGTATTTCTGAAATTACTTATTAATAATTGCTTCAAAAATCCATTTTTATTTGTCTTAAGCATTGATTATATAACTTAACACAAACAGGATTGAAAACTGTGATTTTTATCTATATTTGTGAGCCGGGTGTGGACTAATGGTTAGAGTGCCGGGACTATGTGTTCAAGAATTCATGGTTTGTGCCTCGTTCCCGCAGTTTAGGACTGTGGGTACGTTATACGGTCAAATTCTACTTTTCTCTCAGACGATAGCCCAAGAGTTGGTGGTAGGTACTGTTGACTAGCTTTAGCCTACTAGTTAAACATTAGGGACGACCGTGATACTCCTAAATATAGTGAATTTCCGTTGAAACTCAGTAGTGTTTGCAAATAACTTGATGTTCTACAGAAAATTTTATAGAGGAGAAAAATCTGAATTATCTGACACTGACTGAGTTTGAAGCAAGGAATAAACTGAACACAATGTGTAAAACAATCTTTATTAAATTATGATATAGTTAAAGAAACAAGAACGCAGCGCTTCTGGCTGGGAGATCTGGAAAATTTTCTCTGACTCAATATATCTCTCAATCTGACAGACTAACTGTAACTGTTCCAGACTGAGATCGGAGTACTTTATACAAAATTATATTGTGCCAACTCTTTCAGTCACTGTTTCTCATTCCAAGAGAAAAACAGGGAAGATATATGACCTCAAGGTATCACTTAACTCACCAATGGATAAGATCACTTCCCACCTTTACATAGCGTATTCTACCATACAGCAAATCATACGACACCAACGAGTACGTAATCGACCGAGAACAACAGCTAACTAGGGCGGGGGTAACCTAGACACATCCCATGACCAGTGTTCTATTTTCAAAACCAAATACAGCCACAAAGGGCTATTTGCTGTGTCCACCGTGGAGAATTGAACCCCGAATTTTAGCATTGTAACTTACTGCTGTCCAATCGGGAGACCCAGACACATCTGACTAAATCAAAAGAGAAAGAGAAAACACTGAATATGCTCTGCATACTATGCAGATAGCTCTTGCGTAGCTCTAGGCAAAGGTTTCTGAAAAAATACTTAAAAAAACAACAATCAGTTTTTGAAGGCAATTCTCAGCAAATTTAATCTTGAAAAACCTGCTCTTTCATTATCGTAAGAGGTTTCATAAAATGAAATTGATTTCTTAATTTATTTTATTAGGTTTCACTTACTTCATTGCCCTTCCCCCTCACCAGTGGGTCAGCGATAAGTTTGAAGGCTTATAATGCTAAAAACCGGGGTTCGATACCCTTTGTGAGCACAGCACAGATAACCCATTGTGTAGCTTTATGCTTAACTACAGAGAAACGGACAAAATCGACTTCTCTGATTCATCCTAGGAAGTTCCACACGAGGGCTAATTGGCTTAAAAAATCAATTACGATATCAATGTTTGAATAAGAAACAGGGAAATGAAACAATTCTCTCCATAGTAACGGATAATAGTGTAAATTACTATCCAGTTACCTTGGAGTTATCTATACCAGTTTTAATATTATTAGACACTGTTTAATAAGAAGTGTTAATATAGCTCTGTCACTTTTAATGTATTTTTTAGAAAGTTGATAAATATTAGCCGATTTCTGAAAAATTGGCAAGTATAATACAATCCTTTAACGGCTATGACCGAAAATCGATATGTGTTGGTAACCTTTGACATGATTTGCATTTGATCTCTAGTATTTGTATACGAGTATACTTCGATCGAGCCAAAATATTGTTTACTTTTGTAGAACATTCTCTACGTTGTGATGAAATTCGCTTACAGCAGGAGATACTTTGGGAAGCTGACGGTAACATGAAAAATATATCATAGTTCCTTTCTTTTCTTCAATTTGTGACTTCAACTCTGTATTGTTATATTTTTCATCTTCCTTACTAAATAAAAACATATACCTGGTGCTTAGTCTGTTATATTTCTCTGTTTCTAATGTCTAAGAACTTTGATACGACGAAATTATTTGACCAACTTGTGGGTCGGTCGAAGAACAAAGACTGCTTAATATAATTACACAAATTATGAACATTTGGACAAAGTTTATCTATGATCTGACCAACATGTAATGAATGATTCTGAGTCAGACAGAACATATATTCATTAGAGTTTTAGAAAGTAAAAATACAGTTCTCATAGTGTGAGGTTTAATTAAAGATTCTTGCCTAAAAGTCCTAAAAGCAGCCATATTTGACGTTTTACACCAAAAAAAGCTTTTAGCCTAACTGCTTTCAACAGCCTTTTGTCTAGTGACTGTAGTTTTGAGACTCAGTCAGCAAGTTATAACGACAACTTGAAGGTGCAGTGGAAAGTTATTAGCGTACATGTTGCCCCCCCCCCCACGAAACTCACAAAAAGAGTTTGTATTAAAAAAAAATTATGAGTCGTGATTTGGTGATGTTGATGAACACACCCACTCAGGAAGAAGTCCTGTGATTAGTTATTTTTCACTTTAACCAAATACTTTAAGGAAATCAACTCCTGGGACTTCATATCCTCCCTTTTTAACACGGGCGGTTGATACAATTATAATCACATTACTTTTGGAACATTTGCGTATAACCGCACCATTTTTCAAAGGAAATTAAAATGATTTAATTTGTTTAACGTTAAAAAGTCGCCGTAAAGTTGATATTTTTCTCAAAGTGCAAAGAAAGTGCTGGTATAAAGATAGGGATGAAAGGTTTGTTTTGAATTTCGCGCAAAGCTACACGAGGGCTATATGCGCTA
>NW_013667743.1:213826-217353 GCF_000517525.1 Limulus polyphemus
AGTCATCACCACCCACCGCCAACTCTCGGGCTACTCTTTTACCAACGAATAGTGGGATTGACCGTCACTTTATAACGCCTCCACGGCTGAAAGGGCGAGCATGTTTGGTGTGACGGGGACTCGAACCCGCGACCCTCAGATTGGGAGTCGAGTGCCTTAGCCACCTGCCGGGCCAGGGGATGGAAGGAATGAGTCAAAGAATGTGGAAAGCTCGGCTTACTGCAAGACGATGACTCAGTGTTTAGTCTTGTTTGCTCTTTTCAGCAATTGTTGTTTCAGCATCTTCCAATCCAACTACAAAAAATTAAGGAATTCGTTCAAGATTAGAACTTCTGACAACCAGTTTTACATACAGGCAAACTGGTACATTTTAAAGCTGTTTATAACACACACGGCCCGGCATGGGCAAAAGCTGTTGGAAATTTAGTATTGGTAAATATTAAAAAGAAAAGCATTAAATCACCGCAAAGTATTTCAGAACAAAGTTGCTGATACTAAAAGCATTACTAGCACATAAAGAAAAGTTTTCTCGTGATTAAGAAGCTTTTCAACATTTCTCAGTAAACCAATTTAATATTTAAATCTAAACGATATTTAATTAAACGTGAGAGATACTTAGTCTCTTCATGTTATGCATTTACAATTATTGCAAATTATATAACAATTGTTTTTATTCAAGGCAACTATGAGATAATAACCTAGACATCAATTAAAATTAAATACTTGAAACTTTGAAATTTTATCGGAGAATAAGAACAAAATATAATGACGATAAGTTGCTATAACTCGTTTATCTAGTGTCGTGCGAAGTGTAAATATATTTAGTAAACATAAAGCTGGTATTGAAGGTTTTTCACGAGAAGAAATGCCATGGTATGTTGATAATGATAAAAAGAACAGAAAACAAATGTTGAAAATGTTCACATGGTCCTCATGCAGTCCTCCAAAAATCAAAGAAACTTTAATTAAAAGTCTCGCTATATTCATTGCCACACGTCGATTATCTCAAGCCAATTAGCAGAGTGCTTTCAATGGTCAAGTGTACCTGTAAATACTCATTAGAACACTCACAAAACTGGTTTCGTAGCGTAAAATATATGTTTAAAAAGCCTGCAAGTACATGTAGGTTCAATATTATGTTACATTGGTAAAAAAATTAAAATGTGTTGGATTTTTGAGAAATTCTCATTTATACTTTCAAAGACTTCGTGTTCGGTTTTTATGCCCAGTATCAGGATAGGTGATTTTATGCTGTTATTAGAGCATAGTAAGGAATAATGAAAGTTCTTTAATTCCTATGCTATAATTATTACACGTTTCTCATAGCATTCCATTAAAATATCTTGTACATAATTAATCAGCCAATTTAAGTTGGGTCGACCTTGCCTGAATAGGGAGCTGAGGTTCTATGGTTAGCGCCCCATTACCGCCCAAAACGATACGAAAAAATCGCGCTCTGCACTTTTGTGCAGTGAGTGCGTTATAAGAGTGATGATCAAATCTCACTATTCGGTCTGACAAGAGAGTAGCCCAGGTTTTGACGGTAGTTTATCTTGACTAGTTGTCTTCCCTCTAATTAGCTAGCGTAGATAGCTCTCGTGTAATTTTGCGCGAAATACAACAAAGAAACAAAATAGTATAACGTTTTATTACACGTGCAACTTTCCGACACCATTAGATGGCGTGTCATAGATTTTCGAAGAGAAGTTTCGGGATAGGTATTTGGTCGTTGTGCGCGACTTGGGAGGGTCATGTTCAATCAGCCTTCTTCCTCCCTTATAGACTTTCGAATAGTTAAAGTTTAGTTCATTTTCAATTTCGCGTAAAGCTACTCGAGGACTATCTGCGCTAGCCGTCTTTAATTTAACAGTGATAGACGAAAGGGAAAAACAGCCAGTCAACATCACTTACCGCCATCTATTGGGCTATTCTTTTACTAATGAATAGTGGGATTGACGGTCACATTATAACGCCCCCACGGCTGAAAGGGCGAGCATGTTTGGTGTGATGGGGATTCGAAACCGTGACCCGCAGATTGTGATTCGAGCGTCCTCTAACCACCTGGCCATGGATAAATGAAAATATGGATGGATTAATTGGGAACATAGAGAAAAATGAAACGAAAGTTTATAGCTATGTTATTGAAACGAAAAATTATTGACATAATTACACATTCACAAATAACGCCGTAAATAAACGTGAAATTGCGCTCTGTGTAACATATAAACGTGACATTGAAATAATAGTTTGATACTTGGCCATCAGATGGCGGTACTTCAGCTTATTCTTGGATAACTTAATGTTCTTGGGTGGAACTACGAACTCTCCTTCACTCCTACATTAAGGCCTAAGAGGATATAAAATATTTTCACACTAACTACTGTGATCTCCATTTCCTTTTACTGAGCTAAGTTTCTTATTAGTTACTGGTTTACACAACTTACCAATTATTTTAAATCAATTTTATTATACGTTTCTCTACGGATAGGTTTCGAATGATCTGGTTATTCTTCTGTCATAGATAAAGCAGTATCGTAAAAAAACATGTTTTTTTTTCAACAAAATATTTCCGCACATTGCAGGTGCACCAAAAAAGTAACAGGCAAATCCTACTATTCGATCAAACAAAGAGTTGGCGGTGGGTGCTGTTGACTATTAGCTCAAAATTAGGGACGGCTCAACACAGATATCTCTGTTGTAGCTTATGCGAAAATCTAAAACAAACAAACTTCCATTTAAAGAAAGTGGAATAGCCTGAAAATAAATAATACAGTGAGTAAACGCCCCCAGTGGCACAGTGGCATGTCTGCGGACTTACAACGCTAGAATCCGGGTTTCGATACCCGTGGTGGGCAGAGCACAGATAGCCCATTGTGTAGCTTTATGCTTAACTTCAAACAAACAGACTTTGTCCGATTTTAAGTGCACAACTGTGAAGTTCAAATGTAAGAGTAATTATTGTACGTATGAGGTAACTTTATATAAAAAACTACTGTTATTTCTTATTTTCTAAGTAAACTGAAAAATTCAAAAGTGAAGGATTCGATAATAATGGAATTTTCTAGAACAATTGTTTTCAACCTTCTCATCTGCGAACCACTCGATTAAACAAAAACTTTACATGTACCCCTCATTATATTGCTATTTAATGCCGAGATGATAAAAACATATATATTTATGAGTATTAATTGTTAATGTTTTAAAAAAATGTTTGCTTTAGAATTTTCGGGCAAAGCTACTCCAAGAAATATTTGGCCATAGCTGTCCCCAATTCTGAACTGATAGACAAGAGAGAAAGCAGCCAGTCAACTCTTGGGCTACTATTATCAGACAGAATAGGGACATTTCACATTCACTCTTATAACCAACTCACGATCTCTCAAAATGCGGATCACGTTTTTGCGACAATAGGTCAAAAAACACGGAGACTCGAATCCAAGCACCCTTAACCACTAGGCCACGCCCGACTTCAAAAAGGGAAGAATGAAAAAAAAAAATTGAATAACAACAATATTTTAAAGTAATAT
>NW_013667744.1:0-7220 GCF_000517525.1 Limulus polyphemus
AACAAACACAAAGCCTGTGACCCGATTCTATTTGATAGTGCCCCGAATCTCCAGTTGGTGTTTTGAAAAATCAGAATAAAAAAACCATAATCGATTTCATACTAAATGCCGAAAATTCCCGCGTTTAGGGACTCGAGACATGAATCTTTTAAGCAGCTAGCGACGCCTCTAACGTCGAAATATGTCGTGTGTATTTGAGACTGGGTTGAAGTGTTTGTGTTTGTTGGATTTTTTGTTTGTTTGTTTGTAGTTAGCACAAAACTACACAACGGGCTACCTATGCTGTGAACACCGCGGGTATCGAAACCTGGTTCCTAGTGTTATAAGTCCGCACACATACCACTGGGGGAGTTGTTGATTTTTGAGCAAAGCTACACGAGGGCTATCTGCGTTATACGTCCGTAATTTATAAATGATAGGCTAAGAGGAAGACAACTAGACAACAAAACCAAACGCCAACTCTTGAGCTATCCTTTGCCAACGAACAGTGGGATTAACCATCATATCACATTACAGAACCCGTACGACTGAAAGGGCGAGCATGTTTTTTAACTAGATTCGAAGCCGCGACCCACAGATTACTAGTAGAGTGCCCTAACCACCAAACCATGCCAAGCCTTATCAAATGCAAAGATTAAACCAGCCATACATTTTTCTGCATTTCTAAAACAGCATATACTATAAAATATTGGGTCTACATCTATTACCATTACTTCTGTGGTATCTGTTGGTGCTTGATCTTCGAAGACTACTACAGCCTTGACACTATCAAATTAAGGTCCAAAATTTAATTTGCCAGTTCAAAATCAGCCAATAGAGAAAACATCAGGCTTTGATGGGAATGTTCCACGGGAGTCATACGAGGCACAGTTACAAACTGGTGGAATAGCAAACAAAAAACTCTTCATCATGCTGCTCTTTTAAAAGGGTCATCTTTGGTAATATTAAGTAATATTCGGGCTGAGAGTCGTAACAGTTATCTAGTACTGGTAACTGCCTTATTCAACAGATTTTGAGTGTCACTCTAGAAAGAAGTATCTAGAAAAAAGAGTACGGAAGAAAGAGAAGAACTTAGCCGAACTTGCAGAAAATTTGGAAATGCTTGCCCAGTTATCTTACCCGGACATTCTTTACAGCAACTTATAACAGTGTATAAACATTTAAGCTAGTAGATACCCTAAAGGAAGAAATAAATTAATCTGTGGCTGTTACTGGACTGGGCGTTGAATTCAAAATACTCCACCAACGAAAAAACTACGTTACTACAATGGGATAAAGATGGAAACATAAACGCATAAAAAAATATAAATTCTTGCCGGGTTACCTAAGGTTCTTTTACCTCTGAAATTACTTATTGTTACGTCTCCGTTTGTTAATTGATTTTCCGTAACTTCGTTCCGACGAAACTTAAGCGACACAAGTTCTTTCTTAATAAAAACTGGTTTATTCTTTCCGAATATAACTTTACCGATACACTCAACTTCAACAATCGCGCTAAACAAACGCTATAACAACGAACGTGCTCAATAATACTTCTGACTGCAGATCAATTACTCACTGTCCACACACACATTACATTCCTGCGTCACGTTGTCCCCTCTTATATATACCCGCCTACCCCATCTAGCAAACACTAGAACATTCCTGAAGAAACAAGATAGTTCTAGAAACGTGGCGTCACAGTGGTCATGTAACTCGATGACGCAACAGTATTATTTTCTTTTGAGAGAACATAGTTACGAAAGCAGTTTAAACTTTCAGGTCTTACAGGAGGGAGGAAGTAATTTCATGACTTATGCCTGTTACCTTTAGTTCTCGTATTATTTGCTGATGTTCATGGCCGTCATATTACTCTAACGCAAATATCTTTCATTATTGTTTTATTTATTTGTTCTGGACTAAACATAGTCATATCATGTCACTGTTTAAGATAGTTTTATGGTATGCTGTTATAGCTATCCCCAACCTTCTGCTTTGTTAGGCCTATGAGAGTGGCAAATCTAGGGTCCAATCTGATGGGGAGTGATGTTGGCAAAAATGAATGAACAAAAAAAAAATTGAGTTTCTGTGTAGTGTAAGTAAAAGCAAGTGAGGAGTAGGTATGGCTTCACTATTTACAAAATTGAGAGGGGGAGGGGCGAAAAAGTTCCCTTGTGTTCACGTCTCCGACGCCTCTTCCTTTGCAGTGTTGCAAATGATTCATCCTTGAGCTTGTGTTTTGTCCAGAACCCAAATAAAATGCTTTACTTAACATTCTGGATCATGGGGATGGGGCACCTGATGAGGCGATGACCGTGGATGCAATTTGAATTTGAACGACTTTTCGTCCTCCGTAGGATGTGTATTCGAGTGAATAGATAAATAATGTAATCATACAGTTATACAGTGCACGTTTTATAGCTTGCAGCATACTAGAAAATAAGCATTTGAATTGAAAATTAGGCCTACTTATGACTTTCAGCGGACAGAAATATACAAATGAAAAAAAAAAATCCATTAATGTATTCAGAAAAACACGTACAACAATTGGAGATCTTGGGGATGGGCACAGCCTCCCCCCAAATCTGCCTGTGGCTAATGAGTACAAGAGCATTCCATATATATTTATTAAAAATCGAGACCGTGAAGAAATGCATAAAATTATCCCCGTGGCTAGAGGTACGATGCCAAACGTCGTTTTTTGTTTGCTGAAAGTCGTTTCTCAGCAGATCTGATGAGCCCTTGTACTGTCAACACTGATTAAAGCAGATATAGTGTGGTTGATATATTTCTTTATTTACACTCAAAAGTTCTTAGCATTATGCTTAAGTCACGGGATTTAGGTTACAGACTTTAGATTTTCCTGGACCTGTATTTATTATGTAAAGCTCTTTTAACAAAAATTTTACAGGCCCTATGTAACTGATATTGGTTGTCAACTACAGTTAATGTTGCGTGAAATCGGTTAATATCGAGTTAGCAATGAGATTAACAGCGATGAAAGACATTCGAAAATAAATGTAAAAGTGAAACATGCTATCAGTTAATTAAAAGTAGAAAAGTAGGATCCAGTAAGCACTTACTGGATCCTAGATTAAACGTATGATTATTGATTTAATATTCATAGTGTTCAAGTCAATATTTTTGAAATCATTTACATGATATGTAGTTTCGTAGTTTATAAGGATAATTTATTATCATACTGGCATGGTTTGTTTTAGTTTTTCTTTAGAAATTAACTTTTCTTATTGGGTAATATTCTCCAATGTATCTGTATCACTTTATAGTAAACATTATTACTACTTCGTTTGATTTATGTTTCCCAGGCAATAAAAACTGAAATACTGAGATCGCCCATTATGCTCTCCCTCACAGTAGTTGGTCTTTCTTGTGATTAGCAGCTCAAAATTAGGGATGGCGGAAGACAGCCTTACTAGCTTTGACGTAAACAAACAATCATAAAATTTCTAGGTAGGTGCTTTTCTCCTTGCTTTACTTGGTGATGTGTATTGCTGATACATCATTATATTTACATGCATTTTCTAGGTTATTTACAACTATGCACGTGTAACAGTTGCATACCAGTATTTTTACCTACAAATTATCAAGTCGTAAAATAAAACGAGACATCATAGTGTAGTCCAAATTACTATTCCACACACACATATATTGTTGTATATTTGTTGTATATTTGTATATTAATATTTGTTGTATTCTGTGTTACTATAAGTTTTTAACAAAACTGCCTTGTGTAAAGTTAGTTGGTTAAGAAGTGGCTATTTTGTGATCCCATAGGGTTTGTTTTTGTTATGAAATCTAGCAAATCTGAATAGTTTGTGCAACACACACATTATATATGCACCCAAAATGAAAACATCATACAATAGGCAAGTGAACTACCTATCTACATTGACGATCAACAACAAAATTATTCCAGAATCGATCATGAACAACATCCACCTTGATCGACTTCACTTGTTCTGAATCAACTGACAGAACCATCAAGTCACTGACACGTTCAACCGATAGAACCATCAAGTCACTGACACCTTCAACCGACAGAATCATCAAGTCACTGACATCTGCAACCGATAGAACCATCAAGTCACTGATACCTTCAATTGATAGAACCACCAAGTCACTGATACCTTCAACCGATAGAACCATCAAGTCACTGACACATTCAACCGATAAAACCATCAAGTCACTGATACCTTCAACCGATAGAACCATCAAGTCACTGACACCTTCAATTGATAAAACCACCAAGTCACTGATACCTTCAACCGATAGAACCATCAAGTTACTGACATCTTCAATTGATAAAACCACCAAGTCACTGATACCTTCAACCGACAGAACCATCAAGGCACTGACATCTTCAACCGCTAGAATCATCAAGTCACTGACACGTTGGTCTACCAGTTGTGTTACGGAGTTTACTCTTGATAAGCTTCGATGCAGAAAAGGATGTGACTTGTAGTGTTAGAATCAGGCGATAAAAATAACTAAAGTTTGGGTACATCGCTGTGAGCTCATCCTTTACTATATGCAAGTACATCTGATGAATTCATTTCAGTTTGAGTCGCTGAACGATTTCTCCAAACATCTTGTCTTCAGAAACCACAAGTTCAGAGTTGATGAAGCCAAGATTGCAACATTGGAGACACTAAACAGCCAGTGGATACAAGGAGGAGCAGCATGTTTACAGAAAATGAAATGCAAGACTTCATAAACTGTAATTCGGTAACAATCTTGGCCAGTTAATATGACTTAAATATTAAAATGTGGATTCACTATATAGGAAACCTTTCTAGAGCGAGGTTCTTAATAAGTAACATCAACACTGTCTGCTTCTTCTTCAGGGGTTGCACATGTTTAAGTCACGTGACATAATTTAAAAAAAGTTCATCTATAGTAACCACTTAGAGATTGAATTCAAAGTCTAAAACTTTCAAGTGGATGAAGCTTAACAAACAGTTTCGCAGTCATAGTTACCATCATGCATAATAGGTTTAATCAAAAACACCTTAGGTAAGAAAAAAAGTGCGGCCAAAAAAGAATCGAGTGTGCGACTTAAAGAAATGAAACCAAAACTGGCGGCCAAACTGATAGCTACACTTATAGCATTGATAAGAATTTTACAGCAAATATTCATTCATTAGTTAGCTTTTCGTTTAACTTGGGGCATGATGGTGAATAAAGCAAAATACGCGTCCTAGCTAACTCTATAGTTTTGCTGCTATAAATCAGCGGTCTTTAATCAGAATGTCAAAAAACTAAAAACGGCCCATCTTTACTCTTGCTTAAAGCTGTAGTAAAAATTTTATCCTGCTAGCTCACGCGTCTTTTTGCGTATGCGTGCGCAAAAGTTTGGTCAAATTGAGCGGTTTTTGTTGAATAACTTTGAACATGTGGCTTATATTTCACACCTAATTACAGGTTGTAAAGATCTATCATTGTACCAGATTTAGAAAAAAAAATCCATGACATTTCTATCAAATAAAGTTTCCGTACTTTTGATGTGATAAAAAAAGAGGAAGCAATTCAATCAAAATTGGATATTTTATATCTCGTGTATTTCTTAATTGGTAATTAAATTGGTCTTGAATTTGGTATGTAAAGTAAGTGTCCATTAGAGCACATTCATTGAAAATATGCCATAGTTTGTATTACTATAGACCGAGCTACAGAAAGTGAAAAATGCCTAAACTATCACTACTGTTAATAACACACAGTGTTTGTTTTGGCCGCACGACACATTACTGTATGTCTTGATTCTAATTGTGCTGAGGTTTAACTATGGTACAATTTTTTAACCAGTTTGAACAGTGTGTTATGCTCAATGACTGCAGTTTGTCAGTTCCTTTACGTTGCAGTTGCTGTTAAATGCCCTTGAAAATTCCATGCCGCTTTGTGCTCTCTTCAATAAATGAAAAATATTATGGATACTTAGTTCTTCGTAGATCGCTCCATAATCACTAAATTTAGGTGATGTGCAAAGTATTGCACATAATATGCTTTTGGATCCAAACTTTCACATGTGTCTGTAATCTTGTATCATGACTAGACATAGTACATATCCTTAGCCACGCAGATTGTCAAATGAAAGACCATGCTTTTCAAAACGGTTCTTCAGCTAATTGAACATTCCTGCTGCCTTTACCAAAGATACAATTAATTCTCTATTTTCAAATAATCGTGTAACATTAAAAGAAAGTTTGTCTTGTTTGCATCAGTAGAGTGTTGTGTATAGGTAGATGGAATAGTACTGTTGTGAACAATTAGAATAATGTTTTATTTTTACATGTATCTGAATTATATTATTGTTTGCTGCAAAATTTGTGTTACAATTATCTGTCTTCTAAATGATTTTAAAGAGTATACGTTCTGTGGTGTGTTGTTCAGTCCGTCTCCAGCAGGCTATAGTTTTAGAGCAAAGGTTTGGGCTATATGCCAGGAAGAGGCATATCGAGCCACATTCAGGACAAGAGTGAGACAACACCAGGAGCCACTACAATAGTTGTGGCAGGAACTAGAGAGGCTTACTCATCATACCTGCCTAAATATGGAACCAAGCCTATTCCAAGTATTATTATGGAATCAGTTCATTGATGCTCTAGATCAGGAGTCATCAAACTTTTTTCACATGGGCCAGATAACTGAGAGAATGGCGAGCGCGGGCCGCATAACCATTTTGTTCAATACGATACAGTGAATACACAAAAAATAAAGTCAACAAACATGTTTAGTTACCAAAAAGTTATCAAAGAAGGCGACGTTAGCAATATGATAGTTATATCACACCCAGTGCACATATATCCGAATCTCACAAACTAAGCAGCAAAAAAGGTTAGTGAGATTTGTGAAACTGGCGTTTAGCTTTTGAGATATGATCAATATTTGTTTTGGAATCGCTGCAAATTCCAACCAAGAGAATTGCTTTCAAATGTTCATCAATCAACCTCGTTCGATGTGCTGACTTCACATACTTCATTTTTGAAAATGTTTGCTCACAGACATAAGTTGTTCCAAACACTGATTCCATACCAGAGGCAAATTTCTTCAACTTTGAAAACTCATCATCAGGTAAGCAGCGATAAAATTCAACAAGTTTCCCTTCTCTGTGCTTCTCTTTCAACACTCAAATATTCAAAACATATGACATCATTTACTAAAGTCGTGGCCCGGCATGGCCAGGTGGTTAGGGCGCACGTCTCGCAATCAGAGGGTCGCGGGTT
>NW_013667744.1:8105-21868 GCF_000517525.1 Limulus polyphemus
TGTTTTATGCAGTGTATAAACAGTGCGCCCGGGAGTTGAAGATCTTCCAACTTAGTTCGTATCTGCCCCACCAGACCCTTCCTCACTCCAGCCATGTTTTTTTCTCCATCAACTGTAACACATCGATGCTGATGCCCCTTCTGCACTTCCATGAAAATGTCTTCTCCAGTTGTTGTTCCGTGCATGCTGCAAACGGATGCCAAACTCTTCTGTGATCTGAAAGTCCAAATTAACACCACGAATGAACACGAGAAGTTGTGACGTACTAGAGAGATCAGTAGACTCATCCAGCGCCAGAGAATACCACAAGAAGTTTCTATCTTTCTCGCGTATCTGTAACACTATGTTCTCTCCAAGTTCTTCTGTTCTCCGCACAACTGAACTTGCTGAAAGGTTGATACTTCCCAACAAATGGGCTTTCTCAGGACACAAGTCATTTGCTGCTTCCATCATACACTCTTTGATGAAGTTGCCATCAGTAAACGGTTTTCCTCGTTCTGCCATCTTATGCACTATTTTGTAACTTGTACGAGTGACAGATTCATTTTCAGCAAACATTCTCGTGAAGAGATTCCTTTGAGATTCCAAAGTACATTTCATGAACTCAAATTTCTCAGAACGCAACTTTCCAGAAAACTTCGAATATGTTGATAGATGTTTTATTTCATAGTGACGCCGAAGATTGTACTCTTTCAAAAAGGCAACACTTTCGTTGCATATCATGCAACTAGCTTTCTGGTTGTTTGTTTCCACAATCATGATTTATTTGTTTGATGTTATGCACAAAGCTATACAATGTGATATACCTAACACGGCTATCAAAAAACAGTTTTTATTGTTATAAGCCTTCAGACTTACTGCGAGCCCCTGGGGGGCATCAAATCATGATACCCAAAAATAAAAAAATAAACAGATTGACGTTACAATGGAAGTTTCACGAGGTATCAAATTACATTTCATAATAATATTCTTCAAATAACTTAATCGTTTAAGTATGATAAATAAAGTGAGTATTAATTTGGAAATGAGAAATTCATACATTTATAAAGCATAGCTTGTAGTTAAGCATACAGTTACACGAGGGAATATCTGTGTTCTGCCCACCACAGGTATCGAAACCAAGTTTCTAGTGTTGTAAGTCCGCAGACATGCCGCTGTGCCACTGGGGGTAATATAAGTATAACATATACATATATTATACATGTCAATATATATATATATGTGTGTGTGTGTGTGTGTAAGTACACAATGAATCTTAATGAAAATATATAGTATTCTTTATATAGGCCAAAAATAATTTATTATAAGTTTGGGTTATATGAGTGGATAAACAGAGATTATTTTAATTTTATGTCATGGAAGTTATTGCACTTGGTTAAGTATATATTACACGAAATGGAGTTTCGTTAATTGTGTTATATTTTGTGCGGTAATGTTCGGCTTTTTTGAAAATTACTGAAAGCATGACATATTTGTTAGGTTCGTGCATGTTTTCTCAACCGGTTTCAAATTAAAGGTTGTCAGCATTAAAAGTTTTTTGCTCTGGGGAAAGTCAGTTGTATTTATAATTGGGTTTTCATTGTGATTTGTCACTGTTTAATAAAACGTATTTAGACCAAATTTCAAATTATGGGAAGAAGGATCTTCACATGATACTCTTATTGTCGTCTTTGCAGTGTCAAAATTAAAGTTATTCAGTTTCCTCATTTTATATTGTTTTATTTATATTCTTATTAACTCTTTTATTTACTAGAAAAAAATGCTATTTACTTTCCAATATCTTGCTAAACTGTTCTGTCTGTATGTTTTTCATATTTTCAGAAACATATCAAATTTTGCAGAAATATAGGATAAATCAATTTTGTGGGATAAAATATAACATAATTAATTTTTAATGTTGGTTCACCTGATGAAAAATGAAAAACCTATGGTACATGACATATTATATCTATTGTTTGCATCAGTACCCAAATTTTGATGTTCTGTTTGTTTTTAAGCATATAGATGTACAATGGCCTATTTGTCTATGCCCACTACAAGGAACTAACCCCGAATTTTCGCTCTATAAGCCAAAAAAGTTACCGCTATGTCATTATGGAAACAAAAGTTTTGAAAGTTTAAATTACAATAAGAAAATGATGTTGGTTATATTGTAAAGGTTTCCTTTTTTAAGTTTTAAAGAACTTTAATAATCCACGTGGATTTCATCTCCTCGGTGGGTTAGCAGTAAGTTTACGGACTTATAACGCTAAAATTCGGGTTTCGATTCCCCCGCGCTAGACAGAGCCCGGATAGCCTATTGTGTGGCTTACTTTAATATGAACCACGTGGGCTTGATGAATTTTACGAATATTTTTGAATATCACGCTGACATATCGCAGTTTGAATAAATAAATATTTGATATGCTATTTTTATGGAATATATTCGTATATGAACAATCTCATAGGATTAAACTTCAATGAAATAAATGCTTTAACAAATTTCTCTCCGTCTGCAATTCCTCGATAATAAGTTAACGAAGTTAAATGAAAACGTATTCCCAACTATACGTACTATGTTTCCATCGAAATACATTTCAAACAGTTTGGTTGAACGAGTAGAGTATGGTGCTTTGTTAAGTTTCTGTAGCATTTTTATAGGAACACAAATCACTTATGCTAATATTTTCTGATACTGTCACTTTGTAACCACTGGGCTAAATCATTAGTTTAGTCTATTTGGGAAGATATTTAAGTCAGCTGATAATGAACTAAAGTAATTTTTATTTTTCGAATTTCCCCTTCGTTATAATTCTTAGGCCTATTTTTCTTGAAACACAAGCACTATGCGGTTGAAATATCCGTATGTTACGTAGGTAGTTCTTTAGAACTGGGATTGCAAAACGACACAGCTTTTGCAGTAACGTTCATTTTTAAATTTACATTTACGCATGTTCCCCCGAAACACAACAAAAACACTTGAATATTTAATCCATTTTATTTTAACAAGGATTATCATTTTTGGCGTTCTATACCTCTTCGATATCAAAGCCATTGTCTGTTTCCTTCAGGATTGGCAATTTTGTTGTTGTTAGTGCAAAAATAATCTGTCTTTAGTATCAAAATTTTGGTTTGTGTATTTTTTTAGCATAGCTAAGTCTAATCAACCTTGACAGTTTGTCTGAAAATTCAATTTTATAAACACACCTAAATTATAATCGCCAAACCGTTCACATGTTTCACTGCCGAATTAATCATCATCTCGTCTTTCAAATATTATGATATATATATATCTGTGTTTGTGTGTGCTTACATCAAGACCGCTAGTCGTTTTTCAAAATTTAAGAATTCGTTTTACTGATAATATATAAAATAGATATTTCGTGATAAGAAATAATAATATGTTTAGTTTTGGTGTATATAGGACGAAATTAAGCCTATATATCATCTTTTCTTTACTAAATTTAAAGAAATCATGCTGCCACTTTTTACAGAATAAAAGGTGGAGGTTAATTTTAAAAACTTCACCAATACAAGTTTCTCTCCGGTGTTACTGAGCCACCTAGTTGTTTATGTCTGTTAATGTGCCATCTGGATAGTTCAAATACTATATATTACAACATTTTAACTACCTTTGGATCCTAATCAGTTCCAAAATTCCTCGTTGAGTTAACCAGATCTGGTCGAATGATTTGCCGGCACTGGCTGACACTCTTCGCTACTATCACTCAGAAATTGTTCACAATAATAACAATATATATATATACATCCTAGAAACGTCATACTTTCTGCACGGATAGTATTTGTATTATGTATTTATGACAAATCTACTGAGGCTATTTGTCAATGTTCGTAATTTTGAACTACTGACCGGAAGTCACCCTACCATCCATACTAAGGTATTGAATGTCATTCTTATAATACACTCACACCTTGAAGTGCGGGTAATGTTTTGTGGTATCGCCAGCGTTACGTTAAGACACTGGTGGGCCTTGGGCGAAGTATTAAGTAGTGCCCTCCCCTCCCGGCTTTTAAGAAAATACTCTACAATTTGATAAACTGAATTTATTAGTGCTAAAATATTAAGGAAATAAAATGAAAAATATACATTTCTTAAAAAGACTGGTTTATTATTATTATTTTATTATTATACTTGTAACACGCAGTAGGCCCCTGACGGCGGTGGACCCTGGGCAATTGCCCCTTTTGCTCATTGTATAATATGGCCCTGGGTATCCCACGGATTCGAACTTGGCTCGCTATCTCCGAAATCCAGAGCCAACCCTTGCCCAGCAAGAAGATAAACTTAGTGGAATTACTTCAGCCATAAAAAAATTAAAATGGTACGTAGTCGACAATTATGCTATAATTTCCTTTTAACTATTTTTAGCTTAAAGGGCAACATTACTAACTATAATTAACGAATTGTCCGAGTTGATAATTTAATTACTCCTTTAAATCCTAACTTTACTGTGAAACTACTTTCATATGGAAAACTGTCTTTTCATATAGAGCTCACAAGGAATGAAAACAAGAAAAAGAAACAGTAGTAACTGTGAAAATAGATTTTCTACTAATATTTTTTATAGAATAAGGAAGCGGTATAATTATAACTAGATTACCTAAATTTAAGATGGGAATCGCTTATTCATTATAAAATTCTATTGAATTATGTTTCATCGTTTAGTTATCTATTCTCTACGTGGTGTATACTTAAACATAGTGTGAACTACTGCAATGAGTTCGAAACAAAAATTTCTAACCTGAAGATATTTTTTTTATGTTCATAAATAATAGATGACCATATACGTTATGAAAGTTTGGCATTATTGATCCCAGACCGTTTATCACGTGACTGTACAGGTGCAACAACTCTGTCAGGTGTCCGTAGAGTACGAGGATTAACTAAGTTCGCTCGTGGTCAGACAACAACAGCACACACAATAAAAACAAGTTAAAAAATCACTGCATGTATTAAACATTCTATACTACTTTACTGTTTTTGATATGATATGAGCTTCTAGACTGTTTCTTTCTTTTTTTTTTACCCCGAAAATGGACGACGATGGAGAAGAGCAAGCACTTCAAGCAGTTTTAGGTAAGTTAGGCTTAACTTGTACAAGACAGTAGAATTGTAGAGTTGACGGATGTGAACTTGAAAAAAAATGTAGCCATAAGTTTAAATATAAACACATATACGAACACACACACACACACACGCACATATATATATATATATAAGGGTTATACGTATGTACAAATGATAATACGAGTCATTGGTTAATTGACGTAATAAAAACTAAAAAAGCGAAACCATAAATTGTAATTTTATCATTTCTCTTCGGATAATAAATATTCAACTGGTTGAGAATGTAATAGTATCAAACAAGAACTGACGTAATTGTGTGTAGTGCGCTCAGTCGGATAACCGAGTAAAACTAAAAGAAATTAAGATAGTGAAATACTGTGATGTGACTGATTCCAATAGTTATATGAATAGTTTTAAATCTACGAGTTAATAAACGATATGATTTTGTAACAATACACGAAAAACCAGGGTGTGAAACTTGGGTTACGTTCTAAAAGAATTAACTGTATATCATGTCACCACGACACAGCGTTGTTCCTAACACGGTGCGTGGTCGGTCAAACAAACTTTCCACCCATGGTCCGCCTGTGTCGCTGTTAGGGAAAGTCGAGATGGTGTTTTGCAGCGCTGTTTACGTTGAGGTCATTCACCTTGAAGTTTAAGTGAGACACTGAGAGTGAAACTGAAAAAAACAAAAGGGAATCGCCAATGGCCGCGGCACTTGAAATTCTTCTAGGCAAGATTAGAGTAAATGAATCTATGAGACTTTTTTTTTCCAATTTTATTAGTTATATTTTTGTTCGCCAGCAATATCAAGCGTGGGGCGCGCGTATACCCGATGCAATTTTATTACTCATCAGGATCTCTACCAGCCTACCCTCAAATTGAAATTAATAAGTTTTGGAAACCTTCAGCCATTCATAATTTTAGACAGAATTACTTCTTCTATAGACATTAATTTGTGGAATAAATAGTCTGATGATTAGCGTTATTGGGATACTTCGTATTTTTGAAGTTTCTGTTGGATTTATATGTGTAAAAAGCTACAATTAGAGAAGTTGATATTAGTTTTTGTTGCTTGTGTTTTTCCTATAATTGACTCAGTAGACCAAATAATCTTCATAAAGTAAATTCAAATTTTACATCTAAACTGACCCAGTAAGAAGTATATCTAGAGTTACTGTTATTTTATATTTATTTATAGTAAAATTGTACTCTTGGAATTTCTTTTGTTGTCTTATGTATATTTTTTACTAATTTATTCTTTCAGAACTAAAGTTGTTACTTTTCATAATTTTTTACATGAACAAGTGTATTGGTTTTTGAACTATCTGAGGATAGTCATGCACATGCTTTAATTTTGTTTTTACAGTCCATCTGCTCCTATTTTCAGGTGTGATGAACATATTCCTTTAGAAAAGTTTTAAGGATCGTGGTAGTAAACATATACAGAGATGTGTTTCAGAAGTTGAATTTTAATCTGTTTTAGGGAAGAATGCCAAGTTGAAAGAGCACTTATATTTTCAGGTAGAAATAATCTAATAATGATGTTTATAATAATAAATCTGAAGAGTTGTTCCCCTGGTAGAAAAATCTACTGTGAAAATACAATCTAATAATGATGTTAATAATGGTAATTCCAAAAAGATGATATCTAGGTACAAAGAAATACTGTGGAAATTTATGGATAACTTAATAATGATGTAAACACTGGTAAATTTGAAGAGTTGTTATCACAGTACAAAAACTACAGTGGATTTTTAACCTTTTGCGTACCATAGGAATGTACTTGACATGTCTACTGTTTCTATTCCCAGGGACCATATGCCCATAGTTTGATATGGAGTTTTCATACTGAATCTTATTATATCTTTTTTTTACAGGCCTTTCTTCAATAATATTTATAATAAACCAATCATATATAAAATATTTGATTTTTGATCAAATTTCACACTTTTCCCTTGTTCTTGGGAATACAAAATGACTGGTTGTAAAAGAGTTAAGGACAGAAATAATCTAGTATCTCTTTCCTGTATTGTTTCATATTTTAGATGCAATCAAGAAATTTTGAGCAGTTTGGAAGGAATAGATAAGAGACAGTAAATTGGTTAGGTAAATGAAACAGGTTTAAGGTTAGTGGATTGATGTTAACACATTGGGGAGTGTTTGTGGAAGATGAATACAATTATATTAATGACCAATTAAAGTATGTTTAGTTTTAGATGAGGGAAACTATGACTTTTGTGGATTGTGTCATGTAATACAAAACACAAATGGCATAGATTAGTTGAAATTTTTTTCAATATTGGGAATCTTTGCAAGAAATTTATCAAATTAGAAACTTAAGTTATGATTAAACGTTATAGGTATTACTGAGGCTTGGTAAAATAAAGTTTGTGAAGATGTTATTTTAATAAGTTTGAAGTTTGCTTAGGGATCACTGAAGTAAAAGAGGGTAAGATAGCTTGTTTATAAGAAATGGTATCTCCAAAGTTAGTAAAAATATGGAGAATATTTAGATCTAGATTTTTAGAATAACATGCTTACATAAAGGGACCGTTTGATCCTTCAAGGTTGTTTGTTGCACACCCTTCCTTTGAAAAACTGAACTCGCTCTTTACTTTTAGGAAAGTTATCAATTCCTCTTTTAAACTTCTGTAAAGTGCTGGTTTAAATTATTGCTAGTGGCAAATCAATTCATTAGTCAATCACCATTTCAAAAAGTAAAACTGTTTTAACTAGAGCCTAGCCACTATTTTCTTAATTAAAATTTTAAACAAATATAAAAAAAAAGAAAGAATGAAAGATGCTTATTGGCAGTTCCTGTTGGACACCTGATTAGTGTGTTGGCATTGATAGACATGTATAGAGGTAGATAAGCTATGCTACCAGTATAAATAGGCTTGACATGTTGTTGAATTGACCACTGGGTAGGATACTAGGAGTTGTGCCAACAGATGCTGACCTATCTTGTAGGCCAGTTTCCTCACTGGTGATACAAGAGAATTTGTTTACTGATATTACCAGTAGCCATCTGGCTTGATACTGTCCTATTGATTCCCCATCTTGTTCTTTTACTAGCTATACTATATGGTACTTTGTTTTCTATCAGTGTTATTTCCTCTGAATGTTGATAAAAACCTTCTATGATTGCTGCTTTCACCTTCAAGTGCAGAAGAGTTTTATCCTGCTATTAAAGTGATGCCAGATTTTATATAGAAGTTTCTCTTCAAGCTTGTAAACTTTCTTGTTTTGCTTTACCCCTGGATCATACATCCAGGTGATAGCCTTGCTGTCTAGGGACTAACCATTCTGAATTTTATGCAGTACAGCATATGTGTCAGCTGTAAATGGTATATTGGTGGCACAGTCTACTTGTGGTTAATTTCTTTGAGCAATCCAGTGGAGAGCTTGCTTTATGGCTTCTAGCTCCATCATTATTCTGCTTGTGGGAAGCTGGAATGCTCCATAGGGTTATGCAGAATGTTGTTGCTCCATCAGACAGTGAATGCCCAACCAGCTATTTTGCATTTGTGGCTATGACTTCAAATGGGAGACTTCAATTTTAGAGAAATTGACTGAGTTTTCCTGTTTTCTCATGATGGTGGAGAATTTTCTAAGGTTGTTTGAGATTTTTCTTTTACAATTATTTGAAACATCTTACTAAAGAAGTTTATATTGTAGCCCTTGTTTTTAGTACCGAGGAGGAGTTGGTCAGAAATGCAATTTAAAGAGAGCATTTGAGTACTAGTGATTAAAACATCCTTATTTTTGTTCATTTAAATTGAAACTTTGTTAGATTTATTTTCCCAGGATTAGGAAAACTGACTTTCAGAAACTGTAAGATACTTTTATCTCAAAAACAAAAAGACTGAGTGAATAATCTAAATAAGAAAAAAAAAAGTTGATGAAGTTTAGAATGTCTTTGTTGTTTCAGTGAAGTTTGCTGAATAGAAATGTAATTATTTAAAGATTTGACCAGAAACTCGTGCCTAAATGAATGAATAGGGGGAATAAAATGTTTAGCAAGTGAAAACTTCCAAAATTAACAAAGTATTAAATTTACTATTTGAATGGAAGATGCTGGAGTTTATGAAAATATAAATCATGTCTAGTGTTGTTATGGCAAAAAGAGAGTCAAGCCACTTAGGAGAAAATTTGAAAAGTGAACATTTATTTAATAATTTTCAGTGCTATTTTTGAAAATAGCTAACTTGCCATACCAGCTTTTGGGTAATTATTTGGTTGTTTTTTTTTTTTTATATTAGAAACACCCTGTTTGATACTGTATGGGTTAACTTTGAAAAAAAACTTTTCTTAAATGCCTCGTGAGATTAAGTTTGGTGGCCATGGAACTGTTGGAGATGTCAATTTCATAGAATACTGGCTGAATGTGTAAACAAAAGAGTAGTGACAAATTGGTTAAATTTTATTTGAGAAAAATGTGAATAGAAGAATCCTTCAGGGTTCTGCTTTTGATTCTAAAGCCAAAATGCAGATTTGTATCTTAAATATTTTTCAGTATTTCACTTGAAATATGTCAAGGCTTATATTTTATCTAAAAATTAGAGATTTTTTGGAGCTGAATAGCCTTATGGTATGTAGAATATATGAAGATTTAAAAACGCTGCATGACAGAAGTTTTTTACAAATTAATATTTCCAAAGTTTCATTTCATACTAAAATGCTGGAAATTGATACTGTTGGGAGTGTTTCTGTTACTTAAAAGTATCTTAAGTAAGGATCCAAAGACTGAACACAGAACTCCAAATGTGATCTAACCACTGACTTATGCAATGACATTATAATCTCTTTAGAACTTGTATTCAGTATTTCTGTAGATCCAACCTAGAATCCTATTTACCTTGCCATTAGCAACAGCACCTTGCTTGGATGACTTAAAGAGACTGATCAATCAGAACATCAAGATCTTTTTTCCTTTCATAAGACTTCCATAATTCAAATTGTGATATCCTACATACATGTCTTTGCATTCATTATAATTAAAAGCCATCTGCCATTTATTCATTCAACTCACCAACTAATCCAAATCCTTTTGTAAAGTAGCAAGCAACACCCAAAACTTTAATATCATAAGCAAATTTAAATAATTTATTGAACATTCCTCCATCTATGTCATCTAAATATTCAGCTTTTTTCATATTAGAACTCTTAGATTAAGGCTTCCCATATAGAACCTGTTGAAATTCCTAACTATAATAGACTTTTCCTCAGGGGGTTTAGGCTCATTTTATCAATGTAGCTCAAATTATTTATGTTGGGTTTATTGTGGTAGCCTTTCTTTGCATTGTTTTTAAAATCTTTGTATATTTTACTATAATGAAAATAATTGAAACTTGAAAGTACTCTGGAAAAGGTATGAAAAAACAACAACAACTGAAAAATATGGTAAGAGCAGACCATTTAGCCATCAAAGTCTCCCTTTTACTGCAATTAAGTATTAAGTTCACCAATACAAACTAATTGTACTTTTTCACACCCATGTATATAAATATATCTAATAGGCATTTGAACATATTTAAACTAATAGCAACAAAATACACAGTACTCAGGCAAACCATTTCACATATAAGCTTGCCTATTTAACAGAGCAGTAGATATATCTAAACACAAGCCTAGATCAGCATGTGGGAAGGTTTACTTAATATTCTACATATTCAAATCTCTACTTCCAGAACTTTTATCCTATCACTCAAATATTTTTTCAAGGGTAATTTATCTAAGGTTCTAAGAAATTTATGTGGTTGGGTATTGCTGTCTTTAGTTGTATGTTCCAGTAAAAACAAGTTCAACTGATTAAAACTCTTTCTGGCTAAAAATTCTTAAAGTAGGTATAATTCTGGTCGCTATTCTGCACACCATCATGCATGAAGATGAGATGTGGGGTGTGTGTGCAACCCCTCACCTATATTGAACCAACAATTATCAGTAAAAATTGAAAAAAAAAGTTCTGAGGGGGCATGCCCCCAAATCTCATTAGAGCTCTAGTATGAAAAGTATAAATGTCGTTCTTTATTTTGAATTATTTCTTACAAGCCCATGCCAATTTTAATATAAGTCAGTGCAACCAAACATGAGAATTGCTAAACCTCCCTTGTTCCCAGTACTAAAATTTCAAAAATATATATTTAGAACTTATTTTGAACTAATTCTTAAGTCAATGCCAGACATGTAAATCTGTGATTCAAGTCTTGAACCCCACCCAATACCTTTGAATTCCCCATGAAATAGCTAAACTTTGAACATTTGTAAAATATAAATTTAGGTTATTATTTTGAATGACTTTATTTGTTCATTGTTAAATAAACCAGTTTAATCAAATTTAAGAATTCCCGAAAGATCTTTGACACCCATTTTTGGACTCTTCATGACTCTTTAAAACTTTTTTATGTATATGTGTATTTTATTTATATTTTGTAAAGTCAAAAGCCTCCAAGCAAACTGTCCAGACATTTTGTTGAAAATTGTGGGAGGTATTAAAAAAAAGTAAACATAAATGAATATACATACATAGTTACAATTGAGAGTTGCCATATCGATGTTAGCTGTTTTTTAAAGCATTTGATCTAATTGTATCTTTAGTGAAAATACCATTAACATCTAGATCATATTCATCATATCACACATTTTACAGTTTATAATAATCCTCCATTTTTTGCTAGTAAGCCAATTTACAATCCAGTTTTGAGAATTACTACCTAAACAACAAGATTTTGCCTTACCAGTCAATCTTTTATTTATTACGGACAGTTAGTAATAGATTATAGACAGGAAAAACTAACTGTACATGTGAATTTAATAGTTCTTTTATTACCAATAACTTCCTTAGACCGTGTCTTCATTTAGATAGGAATATAATGATTAAATGTACAATTTGTGTATTTCAGCTCAATCACTTGAGCATTCAAAAGCCATTCATAGTTAGTTTCTGTTCACATTCATTAGCTGTAATTGATCCTCATCAGATCCTTTTTTTTACTCACCTCATTTTATTGTTACTTCTTTAAATAATTTATTTTAAAGAACTGCTTTAACATTAGGAAAAGTAATTATTTCTGAACCTTATAACGTTTTATAAATATTGTAACAAATATGAAGTAAAACTTCATTTTCATGAATTGTGAATCTATTGAAATTGATAAATTTAGAATAAAATACATAACAATGTAAAGAAAATTTAATACAGTGTATGAAAGAAATACATTTTAGATGATTTATACATACAAGCTTTAACTTGTTTTAGTACTTCTTTTGAACTTTTATAGTAGAAAGTTATTCTATTAAAATAAAAGACAGATTCACATAAATGTATGTACACTATAACATGTTTAAGTCAATTTTCCTAAGTTACTGTAGTAGCAGACTGTTTTAAAGTACAAGACTGAAGTAAAGTCTTTTTTTGTTTAATCAGGAACATGCACTAATGAGGTGTTTTGTAAGGTTGACTGATTCTGGGATGTGTCATTCAACTGCCATATTGGAATACGTAATTTTTACATTTAAATGAAATTTTGCAGGATTGTCAGTTTTACTTTGGAAACAAAAAAGAATGACATTGGGTTTTTTGTGATGATGTTATTAGCATCAGTAAACCCTTACTTAGAGTCTCGTTTTTTTAGGGAACATTACTATAAATGTACGTGTGACTGAAATTTAGTAGAGAAAATATAGATATCTTGGTGAGTTGAATTTAAGTCACTTGCACTGTGACTTGTTAAGTGTGATTAGTTTCATAATTGGAAAAAACTTTACCATTGAAATCTTTTTTTAACAAATTAATATTTGTAGTCTAGATGACAATAAAATAATAATCTCATGAATCTAAATGACTTTTTGAAATGGCTAAGTGTTTCACCTTTTTTTTTTTCGTGTAAGGTATTGTTTTCAAGTTGATGTACCTTATTTGAATGGTATATTTGTGTAAAGTGTATTTTCTGGCATATATTTGGTTAGGAGTTTACTTAGGTTTTTTTTTTTTCAGGACTTTGAGACCTCGTTTGTTGAAATAAGGTATTATATGTGGTCAAGGTAATTTTGATGAAAATTAGAAAAGTTGATCCATTCAAATATTTTTCTGTCAGGCTAACTTAGAAATTAAATGTAGCAAAGCACAGATCATTGCAGTGTACATTATACATGATATTCTTCTGGTTTATTATTTTCAACTTACTTTATGTTTCAGATGTTAAATCATTACAAATACATATATATAAAATATATATGTATACACACATATATATATATATATATATATATACAAATGCAAAAATGCTATTCTTGGGACAGTATTAAGTAATATAAAGCCAACAAAAAATGTTTTGAAAGTGTATTAACATCATCATTAGTATAATGAATTTTTCAATTAATTATTCAAAATCTTGTTGCACTAGAAATTTATTAAATTTTTCTGTCAGTACAAAGGTAAATAGCTATTTGAATGGCATTTTAATTGTATAAATGTTGCTTTTTAAATTTATTAATTTAGATATGAGAGGTTGAAAAGCTTCACAGTCATTTATTTATGTTGAAAGTTTCTGATGAAGGAAAACAAAAAAGTATTTTAAAATGTATATTTAAAGGTATCTTGGAATGAAGTTATTTGTTGTACATATACGAATTCGATGACGAGGAACCCACTTTGAGACTAATAATGGTTGGAGACGGCTTGAATGGG
>NW_013667744.1:22776-28137 GCF_000517525.1 Limulus polyphemus
AAGAAAAACTTTAATATAAGTTTAACATAACAGCAAATGTACAATGCTTTGACAAGGTTTTGTCATCATATTAAACTTATATTAAAGTTTTTCTTCATTACCCATTCAAGCCATCTCCAACCATTGTTGTACATATAGTTTATCTTTCAATCATTTTAAGAGATAAATAACATTACACATGTACAGTGAAAATGATATTTTAATTGAAAAATTCAGGAAGACTTTGTACCCTTGCTATTAGAAAGAAGGCAGATAGTGGCTTTGTTTGTTTTTTTTCACTCTGTGTGATAGCTAAGGAAAACGTTTCTATTTTAATGGTATAAGATTGCATTATCAACAGAGGTATATGTATACTCTAGCAGTTCAAGGAGAACTTTACTCACTCTTTGACCATGATTATACACATAATTATTATTCCCCAACAGCTGTCATTAGTTGCTGTTACATTTCCTATTTGGATTCAATATAAAATTGCTCTAGGAGTCATATTACTATTGAAATTATAAGGATATAATAATCATAAGTGAGGTGGTGCATGCAGTTATACTACATCAAAAGATAACACAGTACACTGGTGATGTCATGTGATGACATTGCAAAATGTTCCTACCCTGCTAACATCTCTGTGAAGATATGTAGTGGTGTGGAAAGACAATAATTTGAACATTTGGGATCTAGGTGAGCAGTAACTTTTTGTATATAAATGCACACACACACGTATATGTTTGTGTGTTAAATAAAACTGTGAACTCTTGTAAAAAGAAATTCTTATCTAGATTATCATGAATTAAATGGATAATCTAAGTTATTTTTTCAGCTTATTATTTATTACTTGATTCTTTGAGTAGAGAATATGAATTAACAGACTAACGAAAAAATAAAAACTGACGGTGTATAAATATAAAAATAGCTACTTCTCTTGCAGTTAGCTCAAT
This sequence comes from Limulus polyphemus, assembly GCF_000517525.1. Classification (NCBI taxonomy): domain Eukaryota; kingdom Metazoa; phylum Arthropoda; class Merostomata; order Xiphosura; family Limulidae; genus Limulus; species Limulus polyphemus. Next base: position 23,712 of record NW_013667744.1, read on the forward strand.
GTTCATGATAGACTTATTACTCCTACAGTTAGAACTTATAATGTCTTTAAATATAGCTAAAATGGCTACAGTTAGAAACTCATAATGCCCTTGAAAACTTAATATTGCTACAGGTAAAAATTCGTAATTCAATTGAATCATTGTAATATTTAATTTCCATTGTTTCAATTTTATTCAAGCACTTACTGTCACTCGTTCACAACCAAAATATATCCTAATTAGCTAAACTTCATGTCTGAAGAATGACAGTATCGCTACATTAAGACTAACTATTGACAGTATACTTTATTATGGATTAACAATTTCACAGCACATGCAATTTCGTATTTTGTTAATTTAATTTGTTCGCAAGCTTGTGTTTAGATTCGAGGCTATTTCCTAGAGTTTCTTCTAACATAATTGTATTGAACGTTCAAAAAGGTGGTTAGGACGCTTTACTCGCAATCTGAGGGTCGCGGGTTCAAATCCCCGTCCCATCAAACATGCTTTTTCAGCTGTGGGGGCGTTATAAGATGACGGTCAATCCCGCTATTCGTTGGTAAAAGAGTAGCCCAGAACAAACAAAAACTCAAAAAGGTAGATCTACTTATGTTAATAGTAGAAACTTACGAAGTAAAACACATTAACTAATGATACTCGCGACCACGCCTCCTGGCCAACATGTTATTTGTATTATAGCACAATATAATTTAAAAAGTATCATAAAACATGGGTTATATATTATTAAAATTACTGCTACATAAAATTTGTAATACTCTTTCGTCTGTAATGAATTCATACTTTAATGTGCTTTGTTTATTTTAATATGTTTATGTCGGAAATAATTTTGTGTTTTAGTGCCTGTACTCTTTTTTTATTGTTTACTAATTACGTTATTCAAATAAAATACCATTTATTTGGTAAATCTATAGTGTTTCGAAGGTGAAAACAAACAGTGAAAAACCTAAAAACTAAAACGAGCTGCTTTGAATCAGTAACGTGCAGGTAAATGTTAGTCTGTTTCAGTTCAAGCTGTAATTTCTGAATTTACATTTATGTAGAAAGTGCATCGTTAAGTCTTAAGATTCGACAAACAGTTTCTTTGTTTAAATGTATGGGTTTCCCTAATATAAATACAGAGCATATAGAAGTCAGTTAAATCAACTAAGCACACATAATATTATAATTATTAAAGCAAGTTAAAGTATTTTTTGTTATTCTACATACATTTCAAAGCGTTTTTCTTTCTGTAGATAACTTGTCTTTAACTACGTATAATACAGTAACACGTAGGTAAAAATTTCAAATTGGGTAGCTTTTGCGCAACAATTTGGGATTATGGAAAGGCTCGTGGTTGTGTAGAAAAAAACCAAACAAAAGTAGCCAGACATACATTTACGTTGTATTCATCTTTCTCAAGTAAAGGTGTATTATGGAAATAAGGATTAAATTAATAGGTTAAACGTATTTTCTATACAGATATTTTCCAAATGTTTTTGTATATTGTGTATCTTGAGATTTAAAAACTTGCCAATAAAACAATAACGAAACGTCAGTTTAAGATTTAAAAGTAATAAAATATGTCGTATGCTTTCGATGCCGTTTCTCTTTTAATGAGTTATTATTTTATATTAGATCTTGTAATAATAATTAACGGCTGTATGTGTATTATTTATTTAATGAGTTACTTGCAAAACAAGTTTACATCGAGCGTATGCATCTTTAAAATCTTAGCCCGGGTTTTTTATCTCCGCAACCGAAGTTGGACGGAAGTCATGTTTTCACCCCTGTGCGTGTTTATTTGTATATTTGTCAGCAATATTTCTCGAAAACGGCTGAATGGACTTGGACGAAAGTTGGTATACATTTGGACTATGACTTAACTTAGAAGTGATTAGTTTTTGGAGGGTCAAGGTCACAGCAAGGTAACGGAAACAAATCCCTATCTGTTAACATGGGGACCGATTTTCACACTATTTTTTGTTCTATAAATCAGTCAAAAATCATCGGATTTTGATGAAACTTGGTGGACATACGTAGACTATTATTTATCATTGTCCTGCCAAAGATGGCCCTTCATAGTACTTGTTTTGAACTTTATATATACGAATTCAAGGCTTACGAACTACTAAAACGCATGGTAACATTTTAATTGCTACTATTTGGCCATAAAAGGTGAAGTAAGTATAAGAATAATGGGCCAGCGCTGTGTTAACTAGACGAGCAAATATTCAGTTTCATTCCTCAAGCATATGGTAAGTTCTTATTGCAGGGATACCTCATCATTATTAGCGTGTAAATGAATAACACACTTCACTTTGTACCAGACCTTTCTTATCTAAGTCCAGACTATAATCCTATTTCGTTAAGATACATTTGTTTTCCTCACTATTTCTAAGTAGTTTTTTTGTATATAATTGAACTAGTATAAAAGAACCGTTGTTGAATGTTTAACGAAAATTATATAATTTAACTTCAACGAATTTGTCTGTACCTCCAGAATGCATCTACTGTTCACTTATTTCATCAGTCTCGAAATAATTCTCTAATCACCACATTTTTAGTAAAACCTACGCAGAAAAATGAAATGTTATTGTGAACAAAAGTGCGTGTTAATTAAGAGACTAAAATAGCACTCTGGAGCCTTTTCACTTTATTCTAGGTCAGAAAGTAGAAAACTTAGTGTGGACATTCCGACACAGATTTTCAACTCTTTCGACTGTACAAAGGATGAAATTTATTTGGTAGTAATAAATGTTTATTTTTCTTTATGTTTTAAGGCCAAGTAGATAATATACGTGTTAAGATACCAAAAAAAAATATTAATTAACATTTATTAACCACTTAAAATTGTTTAATCACTGACTCTGTAACGTTAGTAATAGTAGGCCTATTTGTACTCTAATGTAATACATAAACATAACGTAAGGCTTAGCTGAAACATAACTTTGTAATTTTACTTTGCTTTTGGTTACAACTCAATCTCATAAACTTCTGAATTAAACTATTTTACTGTTATGCCATCGAAGTTATAAAAAAATAGAGAATAAAAAATAAACCTTTCTAACAAATCAATATGAATAGTGGACATTCAACATAAACACCATAGTTGGCCTAAGAAAAACCAGGTGAGAGTTTTGTAGCTAAGCAACGATGTATATTGTTGAGCATTACCAAAAAGGGAGCGTGAAAACGTTCTCGACAGAGAGAAAAAGGGAATAAGCCTTTTATAGTCAGTGATACTAATATATATATATATATATAGTATGGAATCAGTTTTTCAAGCAGGACCCCTTTTGGGATCTACGGAATTACAACGTGAAAATCGGGGTTCAATTTCCCACGCAGGGCACAGCAGATAGTAAAATGTGGCTTTGTTTTTAAACAAACTACACACAATTCTCAAGCATCTTGATGGATTGCAGATAATTTTTAGGCTGATTACAAGTAGCATATTATTTGCAAGTTTTATAGCTGAATTACAGAGGTGTGTAACACATGCATGTAACGTCATGTCATAACGTAAGAGTGAATTTATCACAATATGTTCAAATTAATATAATATTATCAGCTTTGTATTAGTCTTGATTTTCTGAACTATGTTTACCACTAAATATGATAAATGTTTTTCAAGCAATTAAAAAAAATTCTTTAAATACGATAATGTGTAAGAAGGAATTGTGTTTGTACCGATTGTATTTCTGAACATATATTATTCCAAGTTGTTAAATTAGTGTAACGAATTTATTATTATGTATTTATTTTTAATATGAATGTTGTTTGGATTTAATTTGTATTTAGAAATATGCGTGACTTGTAATATCGGATATGTGTTGCGTATAACGAATTTGTTATATATCTATTTTAATGTCAATGTTTGTTTGGAATAAGTTTATATTTGAGGGCGTATGGCGAAACTCCCGCCAATTCTCCAAGATTGTAGAATATTCGTGAACACAAGAATCAACAATATATCCACTTCCATAACCGGTTAAATACAGTTCCAAAGTTTCGAGAAAATGTGTCCCGCCTATAAAAACAGCAGGGCAACGCGCCAAAAAACGACGGAGAAGAGACAAGTCTACTAGGAAACTGTTATAAATTGTGATTTTGCAACCCCAATCAACCGGAAAATATACGACATTTGACCAGGAACAGTTTTAAATTTCGAACATTCAGTAAATTATTATCAAACGTTAATATCTTTCCAAAAATATTACTGATTTCTCATCGGACATTAGTGGTTTTGTGAAAATATTATCTTACTTTAACGGTCCAACAATTCCGTGTCTGACAAAGCTAACTAGTTAACTCGCTGGATATCAAGGAGACTCTGAACTAGGAAGACGATTTTAGGCTATTTGTAAGTTAGTGAAATTTCTGTTTATGACACTTGGTTTGTAATAATTAATCATAATAGTTGCTATTGTAAATTATACTATTGTAT
>NW_013667744.1:29093-32365 GCF_000517525.1 Limulus polyphemus
AGAGGACATGTAGGTGGTAAATGTAAGAGTGAAGTGGACATGTAGGTGGTAAATGTAAGAGTGAAGTGGACATGTAGGTGGTAAATGTAAGAGTGAAGTGGACATGTAGGTGGTAAATATAAGAGTGAAGTGGACATGTAGGTGGTAAATGTAAGAGTGAAGTGGACATGTAGGTGGTAAATATAAGAGTGAAGTGGACATGTAGGTGGTAAATGTAAGAGTGAAGTGGACATGTAGGTGGTAAATGTAAGAGTGAAGTGGACATGTAGAAAAATAAATGTGAGTAAGCTTACTTTTATTAAGGTACCATACAATGAAGGTGTTGATTTTTGTATTATTAAAAGCTCATACTAATATCATAGATATCGCATATTTACTTGTGTGTTATTTTTCTTGGTTAGAGTGGCCCTGTAGTAGAGTTCTGGATTTCGGAGATGGCGAAACGGGTTTGAATCCGTACGATACCACAAAATATCCCTCCACTTTATACTATGGGTGTGTTATAAGAGTAATAGTCAATCCCTTACGTGGATGGTAGTGTGCTGCTACCTGGCCGTCTTCCCTCTCGTCAGAAGTTCAACATTGTGGACGGCGGCAGACAGTCTTAATAGTCTCGCCATAGATACATAATACAAATACATATGTTTTCCTTGATATACCCATTTTGTAAAATAAGATTAGATATAATAAAAGTTAATCACGTTGCATCACAGTAGTACTTTATCATGCACTCATTGTTTGAACTAGTTGACTGTGTAATCGTCTACAAATATACAAACAGTCATGTCTGATCAAACAAACTCCGCCCCTAGCTTAGCTGATGGTACGTGCGGAGTTAATTAGCTTAAACGTTGGATTGCTGATGCGTGCCGTGCGTGCAGTTTGCTTTAGTTGAATAATGTAATTTCCTTTTTTTACCGATATTATGAAACTGGTCAGTACTGACTATACAATTTAACATTGTCGTAATTCAATCCTACATTTCTGTAAGAAATTTGGAGCAAGTGATTGCATAATTCATAACATAAGCTTTGTTGCTGTCAAGACCGAAGGTGCTCACGTCCTATGTAATTTGGAGCTGTATGTATTCAAAAGTACATTTTAAACATTAATATTGTGTTTGGACTGTTGCAATGATTGCTTCTGACAAGAAAAGAGAAAAAAAAAAGACTTCAAAGTTTCATATATATTGTGTGGTTTAATATTCGATGTATAAATTTAGTGTGTTGGCCCGATCGTAGAAAAAAAGTGTATGCTATGCATTTTTTCTCATTGTGGTCTTTATTGGCTCGGGCCTAGCCCACGGAATGGGCTCTGGCCTGTAATAACAAAAAAGATCTGGGTTATAACTGTGTCGGGCTTGGATGAGGTGACTTTTGTCAGATTTATTTGTAAAAATTCGGGCTTCCTAGGCCTTTTTGCTTAATTTTTTTCAACTTCATTTAAAAAGAAAATTCAAACTTATTTCTTTAAAAACGACTACCTACAACCATAGCTACAGCCAAACAATACTTATTTGGCAGTTTTATAATTTTTATGCTCGGTATCAAAGGTACCGCTTTAAGGTATTTTTTAATCCCACAAGTACTGTCTTACGCCACAATCATTAAAACGGTCATATTAAATAAGAACTATAATTACGATAAGTACACATATTAGTATTTATGTTGATACCTTCACCTTCTCTATCTTGGCAGTTTGGAACATAAAAACAGGCCATCTCGATCTTCTCACGGTGCCGATCTTGTGAGCAATATTTCGTTTAAGCTACGAGCCTAAGACGGATTTTAGTGTGAAGAAAATTTGGTGTCGGGTGGGCTTGGGCAACAAATTGTAAATACACGCGAGATTGGACCAGATAACCGCCAGGCCGGATAAACTTGTAACATTTCAACCCGTGCAGACCTCTGTTTTATCATTTTATCAATACTATATTTAAATGCTTTTTAATTTTAATAATTACCACGAAAATACCATCAGTACTGTGAATTACGTGTGGAGGTTGTGGTATTAGTACTGTGAATTACGTGTGGTATAAAATGTTTTCCAGGTGACAGAAAAGCAATTTCCTGTCACTTGAGCAGTATATTTGTGGAAAACGGTTTTATTAAATGACCCGGTATTTTCTCGAACTTTGGACATTTCAAAATGTGTATTTTGCAGCTGTGATTCTATTCACTAATTTTATTTTTATTCGCGTGCACTATTTGACCGGTTCCAAGATGGAATGTAAACACAATGATGAATTTTTGTTGTTTGATAAAACATTAATATATATATATATATATATGAATATATTAGTATTTACTGCTTTAGGTTGCCATAACATGGAGTTTTAATGTTTTATTAAGATGAATGTCAAGATGGAAAATCTAATATTAGATAAAATTGCTTTACGAACAATTGTTTTCTCGTGCTACACGAAAAATAATTCTTACTGTTATTACAGTTGCCGAGTAACCTGAACAATGTGTTATTGATTTTTCTCAGGCGAAGACAACAGCTGAGTCGTATTGATTCAATTCAAACAGTAATTTCATTTTTCTATATTGGCTTATCTTAAACGTTTGGGAATTGCCGTTTCCTATATTTTTTAAGTAAAAATAAGTTAATATTAGAACGCCAGCAACATGATAATAACGTGCTTTGTTGAATACTGTACAATAGTCGTTTAGGCTATATAATATTCATCGTAACCCCCTTCTTGCACTCCTTGAACAGTTACTCTTTATTCAAATAGACTCAGACTCGTTTCATGACTTATAAGTCATTCTTTAGCATCCTGTAAATTTATAAAGTAGAAACTAAATAAAGACTGTTACAAAGGGAAACTCAATAAGAATTAAAAATATAAGGTGTAGAAGCCTTACAACTTTGATTAAAAACTCTCAATACGTAATATTTATACATTTTTAAATTTTAATATGATTATTTTAAATTCAAAAACATAAAGAAACTTGAGAATTGGAAATATTCAGTCCCACTAATTCCCATCGTCATCTTGAAGTTTTTTGAATCAATCAAAATATTTGATAATAATTCCAATCTATTTAGCTCGTGATTTTTACTAGGTTAAAGAAAGAGGCTTTGATGTTGTTAAATCAAATTTTTAATCGTATAAATTCTTCAAATGCTAGCAAAATTTCCTTTAGTTCTACTTACTGTCCAGATATTCGTTATGCTTTTAAATCGCTTGTTTGTTTGTTCGTTTTTTTGAATTTCGCGCAAAGCTACACGAGGGCTATCTGCGCTAGCCGTCCCTAATTTAGCAG
>NW_013667744.1:32995-44101 GCF_000517525.1 Limulus polyphemus
CGCCCCCGCGGCTAAAAGGGCGAGCGTGTTTGGTGTGACGGGGATTCGAACCCGCGACCCTCAGATTACGAGTCGAGTGCCCTAGCCACCTGGTCATGCCGGGCCTCATGTGCTTTTAAATTGCACTCAAAATCAGTTTGAAGTTACTCACAATATAAATATTTTTGGTAATTGTAAAATAATTAAAAAATGACGAAAGTTAATCAGATTACCCTCTGTTATCGATACAAGAGGGAATCCTCAAAAGCCGCGGCACATGAAATTCTTGCAGGCAGGATTAGAGTAAATTAAACTATGAGACTTTGGGCGGGGTGAAATACATCAATCGAAAGGGTTTGACCTCCTGAGTCCAAAACTGTAATTAAATATCAAATTGGTCAAGAGATGACGTAGCTATGAGCTAAAAGTTTGTGCTTGAAAAACAAATTAAAATCTCAGAGCCATTCTATGAGAAGCTATACCGCTGCTAATAAACCAGATAATTCAAAAGAGTGTGTATTTCGTAATAGAGTTAACTGTTTACTTTGTCAAAAAGGTTATGCCCAACAAAGTAGAGGGATTGTGGGATGTACTAGAGATGTTCGTTTTTATATAACTTCCCAATTTGTTTTATAATACAATAGATGTTATTCAGTCTTTATCTTGTATTTAAATTTTTGTTTAAGAATGAACCTACATAAATTTCATGTTAGAAATAGTGATTTGAGTCTGATGCGGGTGACTTCTCTTTTTCATAATTATTTAATGACTACTTTTGGTTTTTTGAAAGAACTCTCCCCCTTCCCTCCAGTGACTACTCGGTAAGTCTGGAGGCTTACGGCGCTACAAATTGGGTTTCGATACCCCTAGTGTTGCTTTCTGTTTAACAAAAACCAAACTGAAAGAACCCTGTTTCAGAGCCTTTTACTTTTTTTGGGTTATAGAAACAAAACCAGGAAACTGTTTTCTGAAAGATTTTTTAGAAAATGTTAAAGCTTTTCTTAACGCCTCCTTTGAAAAACAGAGGTCTCTGAACATAGACGTTATATACCAATTTGATTATCTGTTCTTTATGGCATTAATTTTCAATGGAAGAATGGTGTGAAGCTTTAAAATAATGATATTAACAAATTTTTACAAATATAAGATATCGTCTATTGGGATTTGTACAACTTAAGTTTTAAAGGTTTTACATTTTATATTTTTAAATTTTATTAACTTTTATTTATAACTTGCTCAATAAAAGTTGTAAGTTATGAAACCGATCTGGTTCTGTTAGAATAAAGAGTTATTATTAGAGGTTCGTACCTCATCATAGTAGTCGATGTGATACATATCTAGATATTGATGCCGCGACACGATACGTATCTAGATACAGAAGTTTTACCAACGTTTTTTTTTACAAAGTTTGAGAGTCTTGTCTTTAATTTATTATTTATAATACTAACATTATTTTATATAAGTACTTCACACTTTACAGTGCTTTATCAAATTCTCAGGTTTGATAAACTAAATGGCAGCTGGTAAGAGCAGTAAAAAAAACTTAATATCTTTCTGGTTTGTTATTGTTAATTTGTTATGTTACGATGGCTATCTGCACTAGCCATCCCTAATTTAGCAGTGAAAGACTAGAGGGGAAGGCAGCTAGTCATCATCACTCACCGCCAACTCTTGGGCTGCTCTATCATCAACGAATAGTTGGATTGACCGTCACATTATAACGCCCCACGGTTGAAAGGGCGAGCGTGTTTGGTGGAACGGGGATTCGAACACGCGACCCTAACTACCTGGACATAACGGGAGAAAGAGCATGAATAATGTTGATGGCAAATTTTATTTTGCAAGCAGGATATTCTACACTAAATTATTAGGAATTAATCACACTATCATTCACATTTCAAAATGTGTCATAACTTAAAGAATAAAAATGTAGATTTGTCGTTTCTTAATGTTGACCGGCTCTTAACATGACTGAAATGCTGAACAATTACTTTTCGAGGTGGGCGGTATAAGTAGCTCAGAGCTTTGGCTCTGAGTGAAAACAAGAGTGCAACACAATTAACCTTTTTAAAGTTCGTGAAGTAATTTAAATTGATAGATTAACTTAAACTTTTCCCATCACTGGGGACGGGTACTTTTGCTTGTTATTAATATTCCTGTGTACATTCGGTTAACTCTCACCGAGTATAAATTTTTCAGAAGAGTTCATATTTAAGGCTTGGCTTGTATGATGATTTAACAATAGTTATATGTACTAAACCCTTCATAGCTAGTATTAGGGTATAACTTTTTATGTCAAAAAGACAATTTGGAGTTTTTTCACCTAAAATACAAATTTACCTGAATACAAAGTGGCTATGTAGTTTTTATTTATGCAAAGTAATACCGAGTGGTAAAAGGTTTAAAGATCTGATTGCGAGAACTGCATATAAATTTAACACAATGTAGAAGATTGATTAAAGATTTTGCGATTTGCTGGGTCAATAACACGGCATCTGCAGATTATGAAGTGATATTCGGATCGCATATGGTATAAATTGAGGAAAATGAACGTTTAAGTTGAATGTATTTTTGTTAGAGTAAACTTTCAATAAAAAGTTTTCCATGTCCAACATTCTTATTTTTAGTTTTCGCTATTTCACCTGTTTAGGCCACATTTAAAGATTAACATCACCGGCTTACTTCACAATAATTTTAAAGTAAAATTTATTTTCAATTTTCCCACATCTCAGTCTGAAAAAAAAAGTGACCGTTTCTTTTTGTCATATAAAGAACAAGTCATGTATATCCATAGGGAAAAATACATTTTACTGTTTCTGTCAAAACAAATACCCCTCATAATTGCTGGAGTGCTAACATTTAGTATACTTTCACTAAAATCTAATCGATTGGTTTTCTGCTGATAAATCACCCTCCACCAGTTTTAGTCCAAAGTCATCAAGTGTGTGATAAGAAACTTCCATTTGTCATGTAAGTGGATGCTATCTAAAAATTATACGTAGCTAAAATGAAACCAATTCGAAATCTCAGTGATTACAACGTTAAACCATGTTTCACATGTAAGGTTTGTTTGTTTTGAAGTTAAGCACAAAGCTACACAATGGGCTATCTGTGCTCTGCCCACCACGGGTGTCGAGAACTGGTTTCTAGCGTTGTAATTCCGCAGACATTCCGCTGTGCCACTGGGGGGGGGGGGGCTCACATGTAAGGACAAAAAATACTCAACGGGACAAAAGATTGAAAGACTTGAAAGGAACCAAAGATATGAAAAAAAGACATCTACAAATATAAATTCCTTATTCCATCTAGCTCAAATGGGGGCCTAACATGCCTCATATCAGATTTGGATAAACTTTGCATACATATAGTGACATATATGCTAAAGTTATTTATAGCATGTAATGTTCCTTCCAGGTCATAACTCCAAGGGAAAGCGGCCACTAACCTATGCGAACATATTTGATAATCATTGTTTATTTTCTGTATTATTGCATCAAAAATGTGGTAACAGAATAAAATACAATATTTATTAACAAAGCTTTTGATACAGTTCAGTTTTTATGCCGCACTGAACTGGAGAAAAATATCATTGTTACCGGTGAATTACATAACACCTATTCAAAACGAACCTCAGCTTCTTGACCTAACCTGCCAGCCCCCATCCAGTAATATGTATGCAGGCTTACGACGCAAAAAACTAGGTTTCGATACCCGTAATAAGCGCATCATAGATAGCCCATTATGTAGTTTGGTGCTTACCAAAAAATAAACGTAATCTGTCCTGCACCGACATGAATCCGCAGTATTGTCATTTGGTCTTCTGCATCATGTGCATGACTCGTCAGCAGCTAATTAATCAGTTGCACCAAGTTCTTGCAAGGTGCTTATATAATGTTGGAAAAGGCAGGAATGTGTTTTCGGGACGAAGGGAGTTTTAGTACCACAAGATAGATACTGCATCCCACTGCCCTTGATCCTAAACATTGACAATATCAGTTCATACTGGGTGTTCAACTGCATGGTTTAGTGTCATAACAAATCCACGAGGATTAGAACTTTGATGCTATTTGTCTTATAGAGGTTTGTTCTTGTAAATGTACAGAGCGTAACTGATTGTTTCTGAGAGTTATTTCTGAGATGGAGGACCAGGATATTGCAAATAAGTGGTTTCCATGCATTCTTTGTTCCCACTCTCTGCAGGCCTGGCATGGCCAGGTGGTTAAGGCGCTCGACTCGCAATCTACGAGTCGCGGGTTCGAATCCCCATCACACCAAACATGCTCGCCCTTTCAGCCGTGAGGGCGTTATAATGTGACGGTCAATCCCACTATTCATTGGTAAAAGAGTAGCCCAAGCGTTGGCGGTGGGTGGTGATGACTAGCTTCCTTCCCTTTAGTCTTACACTACTAAATTAGGTACGGCTAGCGCAGATAGCCCTCGTGCAGCTTTGCGCGAAATTCATAACAAAGAAACAAACAATCCACTTTCTGCTATTGTGAAAGGCCAGTTGCATCTACAGCCCAAGTTGTTTTTGGCTGCCATTTTCCTCTAACTTGTTTGTTCACATGTGGCTCCATTTCTGGGTTCCTGTCTTTGTCCTAAACTACACAGACATGTATTGCGCTCAAGGATCTTATATAGACAACACGTTTTGTTGAAGTTTGTTCCATTTTATGGTCTGGGCTATGTTCTTAGCATAGTTGTAGAAACTAACCCCCCTTTACACAAGTGCAACTTCGATGTCTCTCTCTTTCCAGGGTTATTCTTTCACCATGGACTCTACTCCATGACTTCAGTTCCGGATTGTTTAGAAACTCAAGATGTGTTTAACAGTTGTTACGTATTACAATTTCGAAAGGTCTGAAACTGAGTTAACTGAGAATTTAAATTTAGTAGTTAGATATATGCCGATATATCTCGAATTTATTATATTTGCCGACAAGATTGATACAGATTTCTTTTTTGAACACAAATATGTTTTAATATACAAACAACAATACAATTTACAATGACAGTTATTACAAATAGTTATTATACACAATGATTTATATACAAAAATGTTACAAACTTACAAGTAATATAAAATCTTATTTCTAGTCTGGAACTTCTTTGATATCTTATCGAGGGTTCATGATGAGTGAGTTTATTACGAGTTGACGTAAGTATAATTCACTTAACAGGGAGCTAGCTAGCTTTGTCCTTCGTTATTAACCAGCCACACACGGTGTTTTCCACCGTGAAGTTATATAATGTTTTCGTAAAAATACTAATGTCCAATGAGAATCCACTGAAGTTAAATGATTTGTAATGTTCAAACTTTGTAAATGCTCCTGGTCAAATATCTGAAGTTTTCCGATTGATAAGCGTTATAACAATCACAGTTATAGCTTCCAAAGTTAATAGCACACTGACTATAGCAAACTAATAATAGACACTCCTTTTTTTGGCACGTCGCATTGGTTATATTTATAAGCATGTGGAGAGTTTCTAGAAAATTCAGATTATGTAACAATAAAAAGCTACACTAGTGTTTACGTACACACACACATATATATTGTTGATTCTTACACTCGAGAATATTCTACAACTTTAGAGAATAGGCGGGAGTTTTGCAATATATATTTAGCTGTATAAGTTATGTACACTCGTAAATTCAAGTAAACATCGATATTAAAATAAATATATAATAATAAATCCGTCACACAGTACATCAACAACCAGGTGGTAAACAGCATTAGGTCATTCTGTCAGTCACATGTGGAAAGATGTGACCACCCCCATTTCACGTAGACCTTACCAGATATAAATGCTGCTGGAAATAGCATCAGTCCAGGGCACTAATGTTACTAAGCTTATTATGGATGTAGCTGTGCACCTCCCTAATACGGAAACATTTAGTGTTGCGTATCTTCTACTATACTTTTTGTATCGGTGTAGTTTAGAGTGTTACATGGAACACGGCACTGAAACTTGCCGTGATCTTGTCTCCTTAAGCACAACATTCTATGCAAGTATAAGTTCCGTTATACAAGTTAACCCTCAAATTACCGAATTATTTTTATACCGTCCACTGCCTGTAGGGTTCACATATTGAGTAATTTTATGTTTTCCTTTTGCAATACTCAGTGTAAAGAGGCCACCTTTAAATTGGGAGAAACCAGTCATTAGTGGGATAAATTGCAGTATTGTTGATATTTGTAGTTTTTGTGTGGCTCGTATGTTATCAGGAACATCTGTATCCAATACAGATGGACCTACCATTGGAAAAATGTGTTTGGTAAGCGATATAGTATATATATAAAACCCATCGATAATTCTGGAGTTAGCTATGTCGTTTACGCTATACTTGTCATGTTAAATGAAACTTTGGAGCTTATTATCATTAACTTGACGTCCCCCCCCCCCCCCCCTCGGTGGTATCGACATTCGCCGTGGGCACAGCTTAACAACAAACAAACAAAGCTATTGTTATGGTGCGATCACCTTTTCTAATCAGGTGAAATATGAATATAATTAATTATACTTGCCATAAGACATTAGTATTAGGCATATTATATTTGTAACACTCGGAATGTAGAGTTAAAATATGATAGGCCTAATATAATGTTTTTTGACAAGTATAATTAAAGAAAGATATTGTTTATATTAGGTAACGTGTTCATAATTCCACACTGTTTAATAATTTTATTCTCTTTTCCTTTCACTTATTCTTATGCAGTAGTATTACATATTGGTGTTTTATGAATTGCATCATTTTAAGTTTTTAAAATACTGCGACATTTTGTGTTGTAATTATTTGTTGATTGTTTTTTTTTTCGTCTGGTTAGCTGATAGGCAAGTTATTGATTTTCATGATGACGAGGTACCCACCTGAAGTAAATATATACAGTAGATACGGCTGATATAGATATTAAAACTTTTATTTAAAACATAAACGATAATTTTTTTTTCCTTTGAAGACTACAAAATAGCGCTAGGCCTGAGATCAGCATACCCAGCCGTAAAAAACTAATGCTAAACTGTATAATCCAGAAAGTAATTGAGGTAATTAAAAGGTCGGAAAGTATCGGAAGAGAAATCAAGAGAGTTTTGGTGAACTTTGTCCACGTGTAATCGCTATTATATTTGTACGATCGAGTGTTCAAATATGGTTTAGGCCTAGAGAATTAGGCTAGTGCTGTAATGTTCATAATGTTCAAGCACTATCATATAGTCAAGTCGAGAGTGAGGTTTCCGTGTAAACATTAGTGAGACTGGGCGTTATCGGAATTGTGATTGTTTTCATATAAATAACCCGTTTAAAATTCTGGAGAAACTGAAACTTCAGCAGGTTGTTATTTTGGAATATTTCTATTAAACAATCAAAATCTTATTTCTCAACAAGGCAAAATAATATCTATCCCAAAATAATTTAGTTTTAAGTCCGTTACATATTAGCATATGTGTGTGTGTGTTTGTCTATATACATATACACACAAAACTGTCACTGCATTCTGTTTGCTGAAACCGCAAGTGAAGTTCATATTTCAGGATTGTAAGTGTGTTTGCAAAGATGTTATGAAAGCAGGTGCAGTATTTTACGGTTTACCACATACTGTTTGAAAATATTAAGTTCATGTTTACTAAATTCTGGACGTCTTGTTTTCTTTTAATCTTTTTATCTTACTGTCGTACCATTTAAGTCTCCGAAATTGTAACAGAAGAGCACCCTACCGGTAGAGTCAACAAAGGACAAGCAGAGATTTCCCAACTGAATAATGTCTGATAATATTTTACGTAATAAATGCTACAGAATAAATATTGGAAGGCAGTGTTCTATGCGAGACAGTGTTTGCTCAAGTTTGTTACAAATGAAAAACGTACTGGCATATTTGTTCTGGCATATTCTGCGAGACCAGGTCATAATGTTCGTTATGTTTTCCTAATTAGTTGTTACAGATCTCCAACTCTGAGGAAAATGAGATGCACTGTACGTTAATGGCTGTTTTACATGAATAGGCTAATAGTAGCTGTAATTACACAGAGAATGTATTAAGGCTGAAATATCTGTTCACTTGTTAAATTACGTTTGGCATTTAGATATGCTATATCGATTTTCATCTTGGCAATTCATTTGTATTTGCACTACTAGTACCTTGGATTTATTCTTCATACATCTGTTTATATACACGTACATTGTTGTGGTTGATAATATCTTTCGGTCGTGTCTTTGAAACTGAAAATTGTAAAAATAACAGAAATTAAAGACTATAACTGGCCTTAAGGTCGCATTAGATTTTTCACATGCCATGTCGTGATACAGGAATGGTTGCTGTGGACAGTGTGTATTAGAACATTAATTCATCATGTAGATTAATTACTTCGGCGTCGCTTTTTAGATATAAAAATGCTATCCTTGATTAAAAAAAATATTATGTTTAGATAATGACGAATCAAAAATAGGTATAATTGAATATTTAAGTGATAAGACTTTATAATTCAGAGTGAATGCTAAGTGAGGATAGAGGCTAATTTTAGGTTTGAAAAGTATAGTAACAATTATGTGTTTTATCTTATTGAACTAACATTTTCCGTGAATGGTTCGCAATAACAGCGAAATGCGAACCTAACCTTGATATTTCATATTTAAGATTGGTTATATCGTATAGCGTAATACTACAAGACCAAGTCGAGTCATGTATAGGGCAGGAAGAATTACAGGGGCTATTGCCTCGAGCACTGTGATGCAAGGGCATGAAAATCCAGACAAACATTCTAAAATATTTTCCCACATATTACCAGTTCTTAGTTGTGTAAAATTATATTATGGCATTATGTACGAGGGTTATTTCATCTAATAGGAGGGCATATATTGATCGTATATTTGGGCGTTGAACACAGAAGTTATGAAACTAAAGACCAGTTTCAAATTTCACAAATATCAACTATATGTGGCTTTCAAAAAAAAAAAAATAACGAAAGAAGAAAAAACAACAACAGACAATAAACAGACTTTCGGAACTTTTTTGTAAGCAATTTTATGGAATTGTTCTATAAATAAACATAATACTTATCATTGTGTAATATATTTCTTTATTGTATGCGATCCCATTAATGGACGAATGTGCTGTAATCATTCTTCATCATTGTCAGAGTTTCCAGAAAAGTTTCCGGGTATTAGTGATGTTATAAAGTCTATGAAAATAAATATGCTTCAGAAGTTGTTGCTGAAAAATAGACATAGACTCGTGGAAGATTGTTGTTTTATCATTGATATAAAGTCAGTATATTATAAGACAGGTTGCACCAATACAAAATAATTTGGTATGCAGAAGAATGCGAAGGATTTTTAGTTTATATCTATCTATAATAATAAAAGGGCATTTCTGTGTGTATGTGATCGCCATAGTTCCAAGAGAAAAGAACTTAGAAACCCATACTAAGTGGACCCTGAGGGTGTGCAGCTAGGTATTATTACTTAACCATGTGCATGCGCATCTTTTTAATGAGGCAAGCTAGCGAAAACCTACACAGAAAAAAGTGGTTCCTTATATTACAAATATTACAGACAGACACGATATAACTCGTCAAGAATGACGAGGCAAGTACTACCACCACATAATATACCCTGTAGTATATCAATTAGATTAACAACTTCTAATATATAGAAAAGCCAGTTCGTTGTGGTAACAATGCGTTCCAACAATGGCTTTTATGTCATGTTGCTTAGCGACAAAAGTATAATCTGATATTGTTGTTAGTCTATGTACTAAAAGTATAAAATGAAATGTTTAAGCAACAAAACTAGAAAAATATTTGTTGATTTGTTAATTTAGAGTATCCGTTGATTAAAGAGGTTTTTCATAATTAAAAACTTTGGTGATATAACAGAAATTAAGCTTAATTCAGAAACGATTTAAGTTTAAAATTGAATTGATATTTTCACTTTCATGAGAAATTTTATGCATTTGCTCTAGGCTAGGTGATTCCACACTACGTCTTTACTTTAGGCTTATTTATTAATTTCTGTAAATCCTACCAACATTCACAACACTTACAAGGTTTCTTGGCCTCCCCTTGCATCTCTGTCACTAAAATCGTAATGGGCAAACCGTAATGTATACCAAAATTGAAACAGAAAGGCTGCGATTCATTCGCATAAACCAAAATAAGCTCCGAGTTGAAGACCATGTCTACCTGCGGGTTGCTAAAATTGGTTCAGAATACTCGCACAGACATAGTCATCTAGAATATATCAACCTAATAACTCGAGCAAAGCCGGGTACTTTCGCTGGTATAAATATAATAGTACTCTCTGTTGTATATCTATGTAATCACTTCAAAACAACACACAAAATTTGTATGGAGGTTCATTAGTTCCATGGGGGTAGGGGGCACATACAAATTTTCAGTTTTGCGGTTTTATGGGCGTTTATGTATTTTTTACCATTACTTCGCCCTGGCCTGACATGGCCAGGTGGTTAGGGCGCTTGACTCGCAATCTGAGGTTCGCGGGTTTGATTCCCGAAGTAGCCCAAGAATTGGCGGTGGGTGGTGATAACTATCTGCCTTCCCAATAGTCGTTCATTGCTAAATTAGGGATGGCTAGCGCAGATAGCCCGCGTGTAGCTTTGTTGTAGCTTTGCACGAAATTCAAACCAAACACAAAACAAACAATACTTTGCTCCCTTTTGATTGATCTTTACCAAATTTGGCATGAAGGTTTGTGGGTCTATGCGGAGATACATGCAAAAATCTATAAAATAACAGGTAGTCGTACTATTCCCAGCAATAGTATAGCGAACACATTCAGGTAGTCGTACTATTCCCAGCAATAGTGTAGAGAACACATTCATGGATCCTAGGACTGGAATACCACATGACAAAAATATAGAGATAACAGTTTAAGCAAGTGAAGGATCAACTTAATTCTCTCTCTCTATGTACGTTGTGTTAGTAAGTGGTAAACAAGTAACTACTATTGGACTAATTATATATGTTTGTTTTAACAAAAAGAAGACAATGTTACTGTCTGTACTGTTAGTTAGCAGCCACGAAGCTAGGGGTTCTTTGTTCAACTGAATTTTCTTTATATATATATATATATATATATAAGTACAAAATTGGTATGGAGGTTCATTGGGTCCA
>NW_013667744.1:44541-45996 GCF_000517525.1 Limulus polyphemus
CTTTGTTCAACTGAATTTTCTTTATATATATATATATATATATATAAGTACAAAATTGGTATGGAGGTTCATTGGGTCCATGGGGAGATACATACAAATTTTCAATTTTGCGGCTTTTATGGGCGTTTTTGCATTTCTTACCACTGCTTAGTCCCCTGTAGACGAATCTACACCAAATATGATATGGAGATTCATTGGGTCCATGGGGAGATACATGCAAATGCGGTTTGACATTTTGTGTTTTGCAACATTTATGGGCGTTTTTGCGTTTTCTTTTTACAATTACTCATAACGGAAGCAACTTTTCATCTCCTAAGATAACCCTTCATTAATTATGAAATTACATAATTTCCATCCAGGGGACGGGTACTCCAGCTAGTGTGTGTGAATATATATGTATGTGTGTGTGTGTATGTATTATGTATATAATAAGCAGTTTCTGTCTTCGTGTCACGCTCATTTTTTAGGTAATGGTCTACAGATAGTTATCGTGTAGCTTTGCGCGAAATTCAAACCAAAATAAAAAAACAAAAAACAATTGATATTATCTTCCATTCGTTTTAGTTAAATCACGAAATTCATCCGTCTCCCTTCACTAAAACTGACCTGTTATTATTATGTACGATTCCTTCTTCCTATAAACGTAAATAAAATAACAACCTACATCTCCAGAATGTAACTTTATTAGCTCAATATTTCGCTATTATAGCTCCTGAGGAGCTATATTGAGCTAATAAAGTTATATTCCGGAAATATAAGTCGTTATTTTATTTACGTTAATAAAAATGTCTCGTAATAAACTCCAGCTTGCGTTAAATAAAGTGAAGAATAACAATACATTCTTCTTATAATTTTCGTTAAACATTCCACAATGTAATCAATTAGTTAGATTAGAATTCATTTGAAATTAGGTCTGGAATTACAAAATAATTTCTACAACTGTAAAACCATTAAATTATATCTTTGAAATAGATCCTTTAAATAAATTAAACTAAATTTTAAACACAGACAGCTGATTATGTTAATGAAAATACTATTAATTGTAACACGTAAATAAAACTGGCAGTTCTTCATTTCAACGTATACGTAACATTAAATCATACAGCCCTATGAAAGTCGAAACGCTATGTTTAAAAAGTTTTAAGATGTGAATAAATGTTAATTAATAAATATTCAAATAGAAGAAACACGAGAAGAAAGAAGATGTCGTGTAGTCAACTTTAAGTGGCCTTTTCCAGATGCATGCCCAAAGAAAAATATGATTGATTTACAGTTCCACGGGAAATTGAAAAATATTGATATTTTCAATGTCAATGTTGTGTATAAAGAAATATCATGAAACAAAAATTGGATATTTAATGTGAATAAAATTGTTGCAATAAATCTATAGCAATCTTTACAGATTTTTATTAACACCAGTCATTTTCATAACCAATATTTATATATATTTACTAG
>NW_013667744.1:46006-47800 GCF_000517525.1 Limulus polyphemus
TTATTAACACCAGTCATTTTCATAACCAATATTTATATATATTTACTAGCTGGAGTACCCGTCCCCTGCACAGAAGTATGTAGATTCATGATTAATGAAAGGTTATCTTAGGACATGAAAAGTTGCTTCCCTTGTATGTATTTTTAAAAAAACGCCCATAAAAACTGCAAAATGCAAAACTGAAAATTTGTACGTGTCTCCCCATGAACCCATTTAACCTCCATACCAAATTTAGTGAAGATCCATTTACAGGGGGCGAAGTAGTGGTGAAAAACTAAAGACTCCCATAAAAACTGCAAAACGCAAAACTGAAAATGTGTATGTACCCCTGCATGGATTTAACGAACCTCCATACCAATTTTGGTGAAGATCCATTCACACCCTGCGAAGTAGTTACATGGACATACAACAGACAGTTCTATTATATTTATATAGATATGTTTTCATAAACAATATTTATGCCGTCAAAGTAAATGGTATTGTTCTATAAGCAAGGAAATTGGTATAAGTCATTGAAGCCTGATTTTGAATATATACGTAATCCTACCTTAAACATAATTTAAAATTCCGTCAAGTATTAGAAAAGTCATATTTAAATATGTTCACACTTTATGTAGATTAGCATCGGGGCATGCGGTATTTTCATTTCTGCCATTTATTATTATTAGCTAAAGTACATTTTACTCCATAGATGGCAGCACACTATGCTTATAGTTGCATCAAATTTGTTTTGCTATAAACTCATGAATGTTATTTTTTTATTATGTAAGAACAAATCTAGCTTACCATTTATGACAAGTGATTAGTTATTCTTTGCCCGTCGTGTCCTAGATATAGGCTCCGTGGTGTGTATGCTATTACCAATATATTTTCTAGTTTTTGTTTTTAAAGCCTATCACCACACCTTTGTTAATTTTTGGACGTGGTGTCATTAGAGAATATAGGTGAAACGACAGAATTGTTAATTTTTAATTGAAAGTAGACTGAACCAAGTTGGCTAAAAAACAGGACATTTTTATATGTGTATAACTTTTCATGGTAATGTTTTTGTGAAAGGTAAAATACCCGTAAGCCTATCTTCAAGGTGTATTTTTCTGTACCTGATTATGAAGGTTTTTTTTAACTGATGCGTATGTAACTTTTTTTTCGAATGATGAAAATGTTAATCCTGCCATAATTTTTGTTTATTATTATGTGTTGATATTCTTCTGAGTGTTTAGTGTATCCTATTATTAGTTTTTACATTTTAAGACAAAGCTACTGAGACAGATTGCCCTTGTGTATCTTTGTGCGAACAACCGAAAAGAAAGAAACATTGCCAATATTTTTCGGTCACAACGGGATAGTATTGTTATAAAGCTGAAATAACTCTTAACTCTTAAATATAGTATCTGTATATAAAATATTTGAAAATGTTATTGCTAGTAGGTTTGTGATCCTCTAACGGACTATATATGTTGTTAGTAACGACACTTAACGTATTGTAGATGTTACAGCTGTCCGAAATGCTGGTTCCAACAACAAATATAGGTGTTGTTAGTAACGACACTTAACGTATTGTACATGTTACAGCTGTACGAAATGCTGGTTCCAACAACAAATGTAGGTGTTGTTAGTAACGACACTTAACGTATTGTAGATGTTACAGCTGTCCGAAATGCTGGTTCCAACAACAAATGTAGGTGTTGTTAGTAACGACACTTAACGTATTGTAGATGTTACAGCTGTCCGAAATGCTGGTTCCGAACAACAAATGTAGGTGTTGTTAGTAACGACACTTAACGTATTGTAGAT
>NW_013667744.1:48800-57185 GCF_000517525.1 Limulus polyphemus
TGTAAGGTGTTGTTAGTAACGACTACTTAACGTAATTGTTAGATGTACTAGCTGTCCGAAATGCTGGTTCCAACAACAAATGTTAGGTGTTGTTAGTAACGACACTTAACGTATTGTAGATGTTACAGCTGTCCGAAATGCTGGTTCCAACAACAAATGTAGGTGTTGTTAGTAACGACACTTAACGTATTGTAGATGTTACAGCTGTCCGAAATGCTGGTTCCAACAACAGATGTAGGTGGGTGAAACTCGTTGCACTCTCCATGATGAATATATGATTAAGTATTATTTATTCAACTGACAGTGTTGATTTACATTTTTCATGTATCATGTCCGAAATGCTGGTTCCAACAACAAATGTAGGTGGGTGAAACTCGTTGCACTCTCCATGATGAATATATGATTAAGTATTATTTATTCAACTGACAGTGTTGATTTACATTTTTCATGTATCTTTTTATGGTTTCTAGCTTGTATAACTGATTAAATAAAAAAAAATAGCAAGCGGCATTTTATATATATATATACACACACATACATATACATATATGTATCACAATTTTGTTTGTTGAATTTTACGCAAAGCTACTCCAGGGCTATCTGACCCAGACATCCCTAATTTTAAGGTGATAAAGTAGAGGGAAGACAGCCACTCACCGCCAACTCTTGGGTTGTTCTTCATCAATGAATATTGGGATTGACTGTCACTTATAATGCCCCACGGCTGAAAGGGTAAGCATTTTCGGCGAAGAATTTCGATCTGGCGACCCCTAACCACCAGGCTATGCCAGGTCATATATACAAAGAAAACGTAAGGTAGATCAGTAGCAGTCATCCAATGTTAGGTTTATATTGTCAATAAAAACTCGGAAATCAATTATCTATTTAATTTCAAATTTGATATGAATACTGATCTTTGAAATGACCAAAGATTAATTGAAACAAAGCCAGGTTTACGTCACCAGTGGGCGTTACAGTGAGAAAAAAGAAAACGTTTTTACGCAATAATATGAAAATATTTGTTTTTTTTCTCATTTATCTGTAGACTGAAAATCTTGATGGTACGGATGTACTAGAGTGCAGTATATTTGCTTTGGTAACTATAGATATGTAACTAATGGTTATTAGCTAGAAATGGGAAATTTGCTAACTAGTTTACTGTACTTTAATATTACGCAACAAGAGAATCCCATGTTAATTACTATACTGCGACTGCAGTTCATTCCCTTTGCGAGATATTTTTGTAATCATGTTATAATATTGTAGTTTTTGTTAAAGAATCCTTGGTTTTGTGACGTCGTGTTTATTCACCTTTTAGTAGGAATCAAATACCACTTATGATACGTTTTTAGGCCAACTACTACGAGTGACGTAACGTATTCATCTTAACATACAACGTAGCATATACTTGACAGGAATCCGGTACTGAAAAGTTATTGAGGATAAATCTTGGGATTCTCCAACATTTGCTATTTTTAGAGACAGAGAGAGAGAGAGAAACCTCTTGTTCAAAAGTAAACACTTACTTAATTCTGTTATTTTTCTTTTCAAGTTTATCGTTAATATACAGTTGCAGAAGTAAAGCAGTGAATGTCAGAGAAGTCACAGAATATATCCCCAAACTTTTGTGAAAGCATGGAATCAAGCACAGAAAGGGTTGACAAGTGTTTTGAATATGCAGAGACAAATTAATTTGCTATCACCAGGTGGCTACAATATAAAATTACAATTATTTTTACTCGTAATAACCTAATAATGCCGTATGGTATAATAAAATTTCGCACCTTTACACAAGTACAAAAAGAGCTTAAATTGGGAACATTCTATTATCCTGTTTTTAGCTAACACGTTATATGATTTTGTAGTTAGAATAAATGTAGAAAACTTGTTAAACCTATTTATGAAAACCTCTGTGAAACTAGCTTCAACTGCCAGGAGTCAGGACGGTTTTGTAAAGCTGAGATGGTGAGTGTATGTTTGTTTTTGAATTTCGCGCAAAGCTACACGAGGGCTATCTGCACTAGCCGTTCCAAATTTAGCAGGGTAAGACTAGAGGGAAGGCAACTAGTCATCACCACCACCGCCAACTCTTGGGCTACTCTTTTACCATCGAATAGTGGGATTGACCGTCACATTATAACGCCCTCACGGCTGAAAGGGTGAGCATGTTTGGTGTGACAGGGATTCGAGCGCCCTAACCACTTGGCCATGCCGGGCCCATTGAGTTTATGTACAGTCGTAACTGACTATTCGAACGACAGGTTTTATTACTAACGGATTGTTATATTGTTTCCTTTTGGAATATGGTGAGAATGATATTGAGATGGTGTTGTCCGTGTAAGCGTGTGTGTGAAGAACAAAACACTGCTTTTAAGTTTGAGGAAATGATGAATATTAAGAGGTTGTCCGGAACGATTCGCTTACAAATACTAGTCATTTCAGCTTGTAAATGTGAGAAACTAAAACAAACAACAGAGACCTATATCGCTTTCTTTAAGAAACAACACAACAGAGACCTATGTCGCTTTATTTAAGAAACAACACAACAGAGACCTATGTCGCTTTATTTAAGAAACAACACAACAGAGACCTAAACCGCTGTAGTTAAGAAACAAAATAACAGACTTATATCGCTCTATTTAAGAAAGAAAAAAAAAACGGACATAAACCGCTGTAGTTAAGAAACAAAATTACAGATAATTTTGTACATCTAAAGTTTAGGGATACACACAATTCAAAAGCCGTATGTAGGCAGTATTTATCTACCTGCTTGACATACATTGTTTACTGAAACTATAAGTTTGTTTTCTTGCTTCAACTTAAGGACTGAATTAATTTTCCGTTATATTTATTCAGAAACTATTTTTTATTATTTTTGCTGCCAAAGTATGTAACGCCAGTGGCTTTAAATGTCATTTTCATGCATGAACGACAGTTCCTGTGTCAATTGCCTAATCATCTATAGGGCCTAACTAACAGAAATACATTATATATGTAGTTGGTCCAAAAGGTATATCGAATACATAATTTTGCCCACATAATATGGATTATTATTGTTTTACCGCTGACCAGACTCAGGTAATTTTATACAACAGATAATAAACTATTTTCTCAGTCATTACTGTCTTTTTTGATGTTTTTTAGCTGGGAAACGAGCAATCACATATCCATGTATTAGATGCTGTAAGTTTGTTTTGTCCCGCCAAGAGTGGTCTTGCATTATTCATGACATTGTTTCTACAGGCTATATTTATATGTAGTTAGTTGCTAAAAGCATTTTCCCAGCACTAACTGTTTTGAATTAATGTTTCAAATAGTTGTTCCCATTCGTTTACAGGATCAGATTCTTACTAACTAACATAGCATTGTC
The DNA here is from genome assembly GCF_000517525.1 of Limulus polyphemus. NCBI lineage: Eukaryota > Metazoa > Arthropoda > Merostomata > Xiphosura > Limulidae > Limulus > Limulus polyphemus. The sequence goes on from NW_013667744.1 coordinate 52,171, forward strand.
ATATCCGCGTGTAGACGAGGCACGTTTAATGGAACACGTGCACGTTATTTTCCCAGTCGACTCTCCATTGTGCGTGATATTAACATAAGATTAATTTAAACTTGCCTATGAATTTTCAAGTAGAAAATAGACGTATTTAGTGTTAAATAAATAAATAAATATATATATATATATACATGCAGATTTTGAAACAAAACGGTGTGTTGGAGTAAAGTAGCTCTCTGCGATTAGTGATCCGTTATAACTTGCTAAAACAGTCAGACATTTATTATACAATAACATATAGCCTGTCAAAATGAAGGGGCAAGTACTACCACCCTCACCCATAGTCATAGTATACCCTAACCTCACATTTCATAGCTAACTGAAATAAATATATTTTGCGAAATCCAGCTTGACCAACAGAGGCAGAAAAGTGCAGACGAGGCAGTTAAACGTCAGTAAATTCCTTTGTGGGCCATTCAAACTTAAGACCATTCATGAAATGAATTCGTGACGTATTCATAGAATAATTATTGGTAAAAATCAACTAGATTAACAACTTTGAATATATAGAAAAGCCAGTGCGTTTTGGTAACACTATGTTCCAACAATGGCTTTTATGTCATGTTGCTTGGCAACAAAAGTAAAACCTAATATTATTGTCAGCCTATGTACTGAAAATATAAAATGAAATGTATAGACAACAAAACTGGAAAAATATTTGTTGATTTCTTCAATTAGAGTCGCCCCCTAGTGGCACAGCGGCATGTCTGCGGACTTACAACGCTGGAATCCGGGTTTCGATACCCGTGGTGGGCAGAGCACAAATAGCCCATTGTTTAGCTTTGTGTTTAATACCAAACAAACAAACAAACAATCATTTAGAGTCTCCATTGATTAAAAAGGTTTGTTTTTTATTTAAAACGTTTGTGATATAACAGAAAACAACTTAATTCAGAAACGATTTAAGTTTAAAATTTAATCGATATTTTTACTTTAATGGTAAATTTTATGCACTTGGTTCTAGACTAGGTGATCCCACACTACATCTTTACTTTAGGCTTATTATACCAACACTTACTACACTTATAAAGTTTCACGTCCTCCCCCACATGGTTTCCTTGCACCCCCGTTACGAAAATCGCGTAACGGGCAGACAGTAATAGAACTATTCTATCTTGATAAATGCATTTTGACTTTTATGACTCCTCCTATTTTGAGAAATTAAGCGTGTCATGACGTGACACACACACTGGTTTTTAAATAGGTTAGATACCCAACGTGACATGTTTGTTTTCAGTCATGGAATAATGCGAGGCATTTGTATTAAGTATAAACATATTGCTACGACAGCGGAAGTCACGTGACGCTGGTAACACGTAATGAGTATCTGGAAGGTTCCTGAAGGCTCGAGTGTTGCCAGACGCCCTCTATTTTGTATATATAAGACCGGCAAGAAGTGATGGCATAGTAATTGCAGACAGGCAGAGACGAAGACGGACAATTGAGTCAAGCGCGGTAGTGACCGTAAGTAAAGTGCGTGAAACGTTGTGAATTATAGCGTGTGTTTAAGTTAAAGTGTATTGCCAAGTTGTATTGAGAAAGAATAAACTAGTTTTATTTAAGAAAGGACTTTTATCGCTAAAGTTTCATCCGAAAGAAATTATACGGGAAATTAACAAACGACCAGAGACGTAACAATATTAAAAACATTGTCTTTTTCTTACGATCATTTTAAAAAGCTGAAAATAATTCATAGGTGATTCATATAGATATTTTCGAATTAATCTAACATTTAGTTCGTCACTTACATGCAGAATAAACCAGTTTAACTTAACATTTTTTATAAATATATTTTAACATTCTGTTTGTCTCTCCCTTTTTTAAAAAATCGATTTCTCCCATTTTCCAAACCCTGTCCCATTAAACATGCTCGCCCTTTCAGCAGTGGGGGCGTTATAAAGTTACGGACAATCCCACTATTCGTTGGCAAAAGAGTAGTCCAAGAGTTGACGGTGGGTGGTGATAACTAGCTGTCTTCCCTCTAGTCTTTCACCAAATTAGGGACAGCTAACACAGATATCCCTCGTGTAGCTTAGCGCGAAAGTCAACACAAACCAAACCCATTTTCGTACTTGTGTTCTAAATCGCGTGTCATCGACACAATACAAGTTGATGACTGTGCAGTCTAAATAGTACAGATACAAAAGAGGGAATCCTCAAAAGCCGCGGCACTTGAAATTCTTTGAGGCAGGATTAGAGTAAATTAATCCGAGGCATTTTTCCCCTTTTAATTAGCTATATTTTTGTGCGCCAGCAATACCAAGCATGGGGCGCACATATAACCGATTCGATTTTATTAGTCATCAGGGTCTCAACCAGCCTATCCTCAAATTGAAATTAATAAGTTTTGGAAACAGCCATTCATGATTTTAGAGTAAATTAAAATCTATGAGACCTTGGGTGAAATAAATTAATCGAAAGAGTTTAACCTCCTGAGTCTAAAACTATAAGTAGATCTCAAATCGGCCAAGAAATGACGGAGTTATGAGCCTATGAGATAAAAGTTTGTACTAGAAGAAAAAAAAAAATCCAAAAAACCCAGAGCCGTTCTATAAGTCAGTATGCTACAACTAAAAGTAAATCTGTACTCGCAGTGAATATATTTGTGCTTTTATTTGTAAAGCCTGTAAACATTAATACAGCAAATAATGAAGAAAATATCTACACAAATACTTTTTTTGTAAATAACATCATTGACATGCGCCTTTCTGTTTATTTTGTTTATTACTTATATCAGAATATTACAATGAAGTATCTAACACGTGGGTAGTGCATATTACAAAACTTAAATCCTGTTCTTTTCTGATCATAAAACGAAAATAACGCGCTTCAGGTGACCTGTTGACTATAAGTGGTCCAATCCAGTTGACGACTTAGGGTACTTGAACGAAATGCCATCTCAGTAATATATATGGGTGACAATTTAAAAAGTAAACTGTTCTGTTTATTGACATTTGTTGAAAATTGTAATGATTTAACTCAATAGTCTTAGATGAATGTAATAAAAACAAAATATAAATTAGTGTTTAATCATATTACGTACAAAAAGATCTTTGTTAATCGACAAACAGTGATGTTCATGAGAGACGGAAAACGTGTACGTGATTCCTTTCTCAACGTAAATGCTAAATTTCATGAATAGTTAACATAATATGAGGCTTATAATGTTAGTCACATGTCTTGGATTATTAATTTCCGTTGTTGAATTTAAGACTGAGAGAGAGAAAAACAGAGGACGAGTCATTTTTCTATGTGTTCTTAAATACTTTGTGTTAAGATATCAAGTTACGAGGTCAGAGGTCGAAGAGCAAGGTCTTAGGCCAACTATGCGCATATATAACCGGATCCTTTCAGGTTGCACAAGACGTGTATTAAATGAGTGATCCATTAGCAACTAACGACTTTCGTGTTGAAACTGATGGTCGATATGACAGGGGCCAGGAGTAACGATATTTTAGAAAGTATAAGGAATGCTTTCAACATAAAATTTCTGACTACAATAACACCTGCAAAGTTAAGTGGGGTTGTAAAGTTCACCACTTAGCATACACTGTCAGTTCGCGTTGTATTAGTATGGAAAAAACATATATATAAAACCCACATCATTCTATAATATTTTATTATATTTAATAATACGTTTATACACGTGTACAGTAAAACTTTTCCCCTGTAATATAGTGATATGGATATTCAGAGTGTTAACTAATCTCTAAAGATCAAGTGTCCTATGCTAATACAATGATGTTTCGCCGCAGATGCGAGCAGTGGCGCTACGGGCGACTTGTTTATTCCCCATATATTTCGTTTGCGTTAAATTCCAGATTGTTCCTCGAAAAAAAAGCCATGACATATGACATACCTTCCTACTGCAACTCTATCCGTGACAACATGCACTACCAAATAGCATGACATACCTTCCTACTGCAACTCTATCCGTGACAACATGCACTACCAAATAGCATGACATACATTCCTACTGCAACTCTATCCGTGACAACATGCACTACCAAATAGCATGACATACCTTCCTACTGCAACTCTATCCGTGACAACATGCACTACCAAATAGTATTCTGAGACGGTTTGGAAAAAGAGAGACTTCAATGTTCTTATTGGAAGTGGAAAAACTCTTTTATAACAGCAGTTATACGCCAAGCCAATATGTAAGAACAGTGTTAGCTGTACATGAAAGCTTTGACCATGAAAGAGAACCTTCCGACCTAAAAATGTGATCGCAGTGAAGCTGTGCATATTTTCTGATGGTTCACAAGGTAACAAACAAGCTTTCGAAGTTAGCGGTGGCGTACAAGCCAAACTTTCCGTAACAGCTAGAAATAAACAACTGGTTTCATGAGAAAGATGGTGGACGAAACTGAAATTGGGGCGATCGTTATTCTACCACTGTACCACATACCTGTCAAGCTTCGCGATGTAGGTTCAGTGAAAGTTTCAACTTTGGTCTGCTTATATGTGGTCGAGAAAATCGACGTCCATGTATACAGGAGAACATGTGTAAAGTTTGTCAAGATGTGTGGTTTGAGGTCCTTCGCCAGTAAAACTAGATACCTTGAACTTGTGTTGCTGAGAAATAGTGTGTAACCTTACCCATGAGATCTATTTAGCACGACTGACAATGAGGAAGTAAGTACTTCGAAGGGCATCATGGACTTTAAACATCGTTCTTGTATGAAGTTCCATTAACCCACCCATGCTGCTGTGTGTTGATATCCATAAATATGTCAGTGTAGAACAGTGGAAATGAAAACAACAACAAAATATACATACACATGCACAAATAGATGGATACCGAGTATGCTACTAATATATTTGACAGGAAAATTGTGTGCAGTAATCGCAAATGTATTTTATTATTTAAAATACTTTTACATAATTACATTGTAATTCACTCAAGAACACATCTATATGGGTGTACTGTATAGATGATCTTAGTAATTACATTGTAATTCACT
>NW_013667744.1:58185-86205 GCF_000517525.1 Limulus polyphemus
TGGGTATACTGTATAGATGATCTTAGTAATTACATTGTAATTCACTCAAGAACACACCTATATGGGTATACTGTATAGATGATCTTACTAATTACATTGTAATTCACTCAAGAACACACCTATATAGGTATACTGTATAGATGATCTTAGTAATTACATTGTAATTCACTCAAGAACACACCTATATGGGTATACTGTATAGATGATCTTAGTAATTACATTGTAATTCACTCAAGAACACATCTATATGGGTATGCTGTATAGATGATCTTATATGAAGTTTAACAGTTTTTTTTTCATCTGAAGAGTTATTATTTACATACACACATACTGATTGCCAGGTTGAATTTTAATTTCGCACTAAGTATATTGCTTGCTCTGATCGGAAGTTAATATTAATCACACAAACACGCATGCATTTAGGCTAGTTTGGTTGAGGCTATAATGTTTAAGCCTATATTTTCATGTTCTAAAGGCTCATTGGCCGCCGTGTACTGTTAATTACTGCTACGTGGAAGTACAACTACCACTAACTATAAGCTCGAAGTTTCCACTACTTCATGGATATAGAAAGCCAAGAAATTAAATTTCTGAGTGCTAAATTTGTATCGATCAAAATGTTGGATTTTGAAATCCAAGTTAATTTCGAATTAGGTAATCATGAAAGAAAGGTAAAAAGAAATTGAGTTAGATTTCTGACGGTTTGTTAATTTGGATGAAACATTATTCATACATTGATCGTCTTGGTACTTTTTCGTGAAACTCTGTGGACAGTTAACAAAAGTTTATTTCTCACGTTGTTCTTTTTTTTCTTTTATTGCCTGATATATATGTATATATCCTACCTCTTGTTTCATACTTTGTTATTATCTGTTCCCATGCTTTATCTACGAAAGTTGGATTGGTAATTGAATTCAGAAGCGAACGTGTTTTGAACGTGTACTTTATTACACACCACATAGTTCACTGTTCACGCATCATCATGTCACGTGCTACACATTGCAACTAGGACCTATAATTTGCCACTATTGCTGAATAGAGTACAATATTTATCCCCGTTTTCCAACCTTTGATTGATTTAATGGGGACCATTGTTAAATATCGTTCAGGAGAGTTTTATGTCGCGTGGCTCTTATTGAAAACGGAAAGAAGAATGAGTCCAGCATAGCAAAGAAATTTTTTCACGCATATGGGAGATTCGTCTAGAAATCTGTCTCACCAGTTTTCAGATTTATCTTCTCCCCTTAATAGATGAAATTGACCTGAGATAGTGTAATTATCTCGTGCATACCAGCGACGAACAATGTGTATTTCAGAAAAAAACAAACAGTGTGCACTGAATTTTGATGGTTCATAATAAAGATATATATATATATACAACTTGAGTGCGAAATGCGTAGATGATCTCGATCATCATTTTATCAACGGCAGCTTGACTAGATGTGGACTTACAACGCTAGAAACCGGGTTTCGATACCAGTGGTGGGCAGAACACATATAGCCCATTGTGTTTCTTTGTGCTTAACTTCAAACAAACATACTTGGCTAGATAAATGTGACTTTATAAATATTTTTACTTTTCTCGAGCTTTTTGAGGCCTATATCTTATTAATCAACGTTGTGAATTGTAAAGTTTAATGATAGAACCATTAACACTTTTGATTTTGTTTTTTAGGATTATGGATACAAACATTTACATCCAGCACAGTCTAGAAGTTAACTCAGACAAAGATTGTATATTATAAATGTTTTTTTTTAGTTGTCTTTTACTCACCAAAAACGTCAGTAAAGACAAATAGAGGAAGTTCCAAGGCAAAATATGATAGTTGTTGATTACACCAACCACCCGCATTGTGGTTAGCGTGCCCAGCTGTGGATCGAAAAGGTCCACGTTTAGAGCCGCGATATGCCAATGAATAAGCTCCGCACTTTCGGCTGAAGGGGCGTTTATGACAATCAGTTTCAGTGTGTGGTTAAGAGTAGTTGTGTAAGTCAGGTGCTGTTGACTGGTAATGTTGCCTTTCGTCTCGTCATCAGTCTAAGTTAGGGATGGCTGCAATCTCCTGAACCATTGGGTGTCTGACTTGGCCATTTTAGTCCATGTGTAGCATTAAGTGCCGTTCATGTTGAAAATGCCAATACCAGAACCTTTAAAAGCGTCGAACTATACCCGAAGGACATACAGCATGTTAACTTGATTGTAGGCAACGTAAACAACAACAACAATTATAAATATTTCACGTAGGGTTTGTTTGTTTGTAATTAAGCACAAAGCTACACAATGGGCTATCTGTGCTCTGCCCACCACGAGTATCGAAACCCGGTTTCTAACGTTGTAAGTCCGCAGACATGCCGCTGTGCCACTGGGGGGCTTCACTTAGGGACTGAATTAAAGTTTAACGGATACATGACTGTCACCAATAGCACAGGACTTAGTAGTAGTATCAAGTACAGTATATGTATCTCTGATACTTGACTGTACTATTTCAGTTAGACTCGACAGTATTAAGTTATTGTTAAATGATGCCTAAAAGAGTTAAAAGGCTTTTTAAAGCTGCAGTTACAACTGCATATCCTCTGTACAACGACGGTTGAATGTGGTTGTAGGTGTTTAGGAAAGATAAACAGTGCTTCCATGGAACTAGGTTGTAAAACTGAGGCAGAGAAACGTCATCTCTGTATTTACTTTTCTGTATATATAGAAGTTGCTGTTTTGGTATATGAAACGCGCACTGTCCAGATTGAAAAATAGAAACAGCTGTATTCTGATTCCGCATCTATATGTCTGTCTATCAGTTTACGTACATTGTATGATGATACAAATTTGATGAAGCAATGCTTATTTTATACCGAGAACGAAAGTCACGCTAGTTTAAAGCGTTCGAATATACATACATATTTTATGTATGTTCTTTTGCAATATTGAACCGCCTCTAGTTCATTTGCTGTGGACGTTCTTCAAAATTGCAATATCAATTTTTGTTTTGTTTTTTAGCCGTTCATGTCAGTTTGATAAATATAGTTGAGATTAAGTAATGCACGCACTAGTGAAACGTTCCCCAACATGATGTGACACTGTCAATTGCTGTCTTATATCGGTTCAGGTAATGGGGTTTGTGTGATTTGAAGTTTGCATGACAACGAAGAGTTGTAATTTATATGAAAACGAAGAACATTATTTTAAGTGAAAGAGATTTCTTGTTTCTGTTGGTTGATTGGTTGTTTTTTGAGATTTAAGTCTTATCAGCCCTTGGTTGCTGGAGCAGGGGGTGGAAGGTGTAGAAGCGATGGGGAAGGGGGGTTATAGTGATATTAAATGCGTATATATTCGACTACGTGAATATGGGCAGGTGATTGTCTGCATCTATTATACACATATTATTTATGGAAATTGAAAGTAAGATATGCATCAAGCATAAACAGTATATAAAATAGATATATGTGTGAATCCTTTGTTGTCGATCAACGAGACAAGGATACACTCGCACGCATAAATATATATACTCTTACAAATATATTCATATTAGCAAACATATTCACTATTAGTTGTTTTCATGGCTTATTGAAAAGAAATAAAAAATAGAATCTGTTCCTAAAGTTTGAGGAACTTAAGTTTTTGTTTATTTAATTGCATCACATAAACTTTTATGCGTCTGTCAGAAACAGCAGTTTTTAAGGCTGAAGACCGTTTGTGAAAGGTATTATTGATACCTACTGTTACAGGACAGATATAGATGAATGTTGTGAACCAGTGTGATAGTTTTAATTATTTACGCTTGTTTGTTTGTTTTTTGAATTTTGCACAAAGCTACACGAGTGCTCTCTGCGCTAGCCGCCCCTAATTTAGCAGTGTAAGACTAGAGGAAAGGCAGCTAGTCATCACCACCCACCGCCAACTCTTGGGCTACTCTTTTACAAACGAATAGTGGGATTGACCGTCACATTATAACGCCCCCACGGCTGAAAAGGCGAGCATGTTTGGTGGGACGGGATTTCGAACCCGCGACCCGCAGATTGCGAGTCGAGCTCCCTAACCACCTGGCCAGGTTTACGCTCGACATGGGTGTTTTAGTCTAACTTACACTTATGCACGTGTGCGATCATATGATTCAAATTTAAATTATTTTAAAACATTTTATGAAATTAACAAAATGTTTGTCAAAAGAGTTACCTGAAATTTATTTTCTGTTCTACCCAGTCATAACATTGTAATGTATATTTTATTAACACAGTACAAATGTAATGTATCTTATTTAAATCCAATAGCATTGTAAGGATTCTCTTAATAATAGTTTTATGATGTATTACTTGTTAACACATGGTAGTATTATACTATCCATGAATTAAAATAGTAGCATTTTAATATTAGTATGTTACTAAAGGTGTATATTGGGACATCAAACTTCGTTGCTAGGTCTATTTTAATAGGTGGTGGACCCGCGTTTTTGGACTAGTCATTGTCTGGAAGCTCCCCGGTGTTTGCGGACTTATACCGCTAGAAACCGGGTTTCGATACCCTTGGTCAATCCAGTTGGAACGGGTTGTTTTGGAACGTCACCTAATGAATAAAAAAGGGCAGACTCCAAAATATCATTAAAACGCCTTAGTACCAAAAGTCCAGACTGTGTTGTTGTTGTTTATTAAGCACAAAGCTTTATTAAGCTATAACCATTTTGAACCTCAGGGCTGGCCAAAACAGTCTTGGATGCTATTTGTCTCAAATCACTACTGGATATGGCGTGTGGCATGGCATGGTGTATTAGCATGCTACAAGAAGCTTAGTCTTTCCCCTTAGAAACCATCAATGCAGACAGCGAAAAATTGTAAGGAATGCAATAGTTAGACAATACGTATATGTCTCTTTTAATTAACATACCTGGACCAACTTGAAGTTTGCTAAAACATGCTCACATCATACTATACCACCAGCCTTCACTGTTGGAATGACACATATTTACCCATTGAAGTTTCCAGCTTGCCATCAAATTCAGTCTCGTATACCCAAGTCAACCGATGAGAAAGCAGGATTTACCACTCTGGATAATAGTCTTCCAATGCACTGTTCTTTCCCTTTACTTTTGAAATTCTTGCACTTTGAGAGCCGACGACTTTAATTCTGATTGTAATAAGCAGTTTATGGCCTGAAGACCACTTGAGAAAACTAGGAATATGGAACTCTCAGTGTACACAATGGAATTGTTGGCCAGCAGTCCCGACGTCCTAGAAGACGGATTTAATGGAAAAGTGGGGTTTCTTTCACAATGCTCTTTTGGGCTGAGGAGTGTTTGATTTTGGGCACTCTGTCTGATATTCCACATCAGCACGTCCATTTGTTTTGTATTTCGTCAACACTCATCATTCCAATATTCCATATTATCACGTTCAGTGATCTTCCGTTTCTACATCAGGCATTTTTCCAATGTTCCAAATCATCACGTTCAGTGGCATTCGGTTTCTTCTGCAGGCATCTGTTCAAATTCAACATTATCACGTTCAATGGTCTTCCGTTTCTACATCAGGCATTTTTCCAATGTTCCAAATCATCACGTTCAGTGGCCTTCGGTTTCTTCTGCAGGCATCTGTTCAAATTCAACATTATCACGTTCAGTGGTCTTCAATTTTTTCAGTATTTTGTTTATAATCTTGTTAAGTTTTGAGAAAAGCTGGACTTTCATTTTTTGTAATTAATTATTTTAATGAATACATGGAGTATTAGTGTCATAGATTCCAAGTTGTCGCTTAATTAATCAAAATTAAAGTAAATCCTGTCGACCTGATCTCTGTTGTCATGTATTATTCATACTCTTCTGTCAGCCCTGTAATTTTTATAAAAAGTTGTCAAAATTAACATTTCTAGGTTTTGATTTTCGTTAAAAGTCTTTCATTGACTGCTTCAAATGTATTATCTTACGATCGTCACACGTATGTAGTTATAATTTCGACTGTCTCCGTTTTCTCACTGGTTTGTTGCGTCTTATTTGAATATATAATGAGCAGAAAGTAAACCGTTTAGAGGTCGCTGGCGTGATATTTACTGGAAAGTAAACCAATTGTCGACCTCTAACTAGTTTTTGGTTGATGGAAATTGGAAAGAATGATCTTAACTTGTGTGTTTAAAGTCAATTCTGCTTGAGTTCTAATCGAAGACTGTTCCACCGTACTTTAATATCGTCTTGTCTTCACGTTTAAACTCAAACATGTTTGCTTTTAAAGCTGTCTGCTTGAGAATAGGTGGCTTAAACAACTTTAATACAATTTACCTTTGTTTTCATTGCTGTGAATATGGTAGGTCGATTGGAATTACCAGGGAAATACAAGGAATGATAACAGAATCAGAGAAATTCATCGTTAACTTTACCAGAGTAAGAGAAATAGCTTTAGTTTCTGTTTTTTAAAGTATTATTTTTAATTTTCGTAGTAATCGGAATAGGTTTTTTTTCATTGGGCGTAGCCTTTACTCTGCAGTTACCATATCAAGGTTGTAAACAGTTTATAATCTTGTATATTCAAGTCAAAATAATATAGGGGTTAGAAGAGGTCGACTAGGTTGTAACAGCATTATCAAATCATATGATTTAACATGCTTGTTATCACTACAGAAAAAGTGTCATTTCCTCAGAGAATGGCGCTTCTCCATGCAAGTAATGTGGAGCAATTCGAGTCGTTGATCTGTTTTAATTACAGCTTCAGTAACTATTTATATGGTAAATAAACCCACATGGCTTAATAAAGTGGAGAAGGTATGCATGTATTTTTTATTTCGCTTTTGAGTTTTCTAGAACAATAAGTAAAGCCTATAAAGGGCAGTTAGTCTTTTGTTTATGGGATGAACTGTTGAAGACAAAAGACCTACTAAAGAAAGGGTATTCAGTGTAAGTATGTACACGCATCGTAAGGTTGTGGCGATCGGATATCAATCGTTGTCATGTTTAGTATCCTAAGGCCGTATTTTATCACCTAATCTTAGTAACTTTTATAACTATTTAGTAATTAGTATCAGGCTATAAAAATGGATAAATTAGTTACTAATTAATGATTAGACTTAGGTGATAGTATGAGCTACTAACCATGAAAACGGTATTCAATTTTTTATTCGACAAGCATAGAATAATGCTGTTGAGTGTTCATTCGCGATCTTAAGAAAACATGCAAGTTTCCTAAATCAATTAAAGAGAAAAACAAGAAACCCTATAACCCGAGCGCTTTCGAAAGGTAGATCCTTCTTCATCTGGGGCGAACTGGTGAAGTGTTAGAAGGGTTGTCCTATACTCCATTAGGACATGATTGAATATCTTATTACTTATTAAAATGTGAGATAGGGATGATTTTTAGATTTTCCCAGCATAAAAATTGAGAACATTCATCGTGTTCGATGGACTCTGTTGAATACTTAAATTATGTCAGGAAACGATTGTTTAAGTTTCGAAATAAATGCATGAAAATTTAGCAGTTATGAGAATTGTAAGGAGTATTATGTGAAGACTGAATCTGATTTAAGAAACGTTCTAAAACTTGTCGTTGATAACTCTTTAGAAGCAATAGTTGGAATCTTTTATAGTCTGAAAGAATTCTCCGGTCAGTAAGACAAGCCCCCCCTCCCCAGTGGCACAGCGGTATGTCTGCGGACTTACAACGCTAGAATCCGGGTTTCGATACCCGTGGTGGGCAGAGCACAGATAGCCCATTGTGTAGCTTTGTGCATAACTACAAACAAGACAAACAAACAAAAATAAACAGTAAGACAATTTACTGAAAATTAGACACACCGGCTAAAATAATGTCATTAGAGCTGCTCCACATACACAGCTGTTACTATGATACGAAGGGTAAATAAGTGTGTCATTAATGTCCTGTTTCAAGAGAAAACGACTATTAAATAGAGTCTGTGTAAAGACAGGGTTAAAAAGAGAACTGTTTGTTTTTATTTTTGCAGTTCTGCGAATTCCGATCATCGCGTTACTCGTCTGAAGGAAACATTAGTTCAGTTAAGATCGTTGTAAGAACTATTTTATTTCAGTAACGTATTGTTAAAAAACTCAGAACGTTATATTACCTGTCTATGGAAATCATTAGCTCAGTTCAGATCATTATAAGAACTACTGTGTTTGTAGTAATGTATTACTAAAAACTCAGAACGGCGTATTACCCATCAAAACATTAGTTCAGGTCGTTGTAAAAACCCCTAAGTTTTATTAAGGTATTACTAAAAACTCAGAACGCCGTATTACCCATCTGGAGAAACATTTACTACCTTATGGTTAGCATGCTTGATCTTTGAATCTGAGGATTAACGGGCTACAGCAAAAAATGTGCACCATCTTTGGGGCCGTGGGTGCGCCATAATAGTGACAGTCAAATCTCTCTTTTCGGTAAGACAAGACTATCTCAAGGATTGGTGGTGGTGCTGTTAACTAGCTGCTGTACATGCCTTTTAATATATCCCTTCAAAATTATGAACGACTAAGCGGAGATATCCTTTTGCATTACAAAAATACATTTTCTGTGTGAAAAACGTATTGAGTTGTGTTCTTTGTTACTCAGAATTGACAAATGATTTAAGCTACCGTATTTCGTTATTATTGCATTTTGTGAACTGTTTCCTTAGATGAGCGTTTTTATTTTAAAGTTTTAACGTAGAGTATATAAATGTTCGTATACTTGGTGACTTTAATTTATAACTATAACGCGTTGAACTCGTCTGCTGGACTGTAAAACGAAAGTTTCATTCCATCGAAGTGTGATGAAAGGGCATGCAGGTGCGTGTATAGTTTGATACGTTTTAATATTCAGTCGGTCATGTAACCCATACTCACTTTACAAGTGAGTATAAGCACTAAGTCATAGCCTCAAAGGGGGCGTGGTGGTATGTGTTCAAGGTTGTTGTGTGATCATATCATTTGGACTTGGCACTGTGACTTACTAATCTAGTTTTTGTCCGAGTTGAGTTTTACAATTCAGCCTTGTTCCTGTTTTTCTACTTCTATTGCGAAACAATAAAGAGTTAAAGAACATAAATAAGCAGCAATAAAAAAAACCATCACTGTAGACTGGCATCAAATTTATTGCCGTTCTTTCAAAAACCTTTGATGCCAGTCTAGAGTGATGAAAGAACGGCAATAAAAAACCTTTGATGCCAGTCTAGAGTGATGAAAGAACGACAATAAAAACATTCTGATGCCAGTCTACAGTGATGAAAGAACAGCAATAAAAAAATTTTGATGCCAGTCTACAGTGATGAAAGAACAACAATAAAAAACCTTTGATGCCAGTCTACAGTGATGAAAGAACAACAATAAAAAACATTTGATGCCAGTCTAGAGTGATGAAAGAACGACAATAAAAAAACCTTTGATGCCAGTCTACAGTGATGAAAGAACAGCAGTAAAAAACCTTTGATGCCAGTCTACAGTGATGAAAGAAATTGGTGAGATACCCACGTGCGTCAGGTTTAATAAATGTACAGGTGGTGTTCTGTTTTTAAGAGGATCATGTACTTCTTTAAGCGGATGTGAAACGAATAAATTTCCATGTTATGACAAGTGGTAGATATAGAACTGGTGTTATAAACTACTAACCACAATATGTACCGTTCGTACTGTTGAATGATCATCAGTTTGTTATTCACTGTATAATGTCTATAGAAACAACAACGTTTTAAGTATTTGAAAATCCAGAGAGTTGGTATTGTGTAAGGATATCAAAAACAGAAATTAAATTCAGTTTAAAATTCTTACAAAATCTTTAGATTTGTCTTTGAAACTTTATCATTAAACACGTATATTTTAAAAACAAATTTAACAGCAGTTAGTTGTCTGAAGACAGAATAAATATTTTGATTGCGTAATTTAGGAGAATAGAACACAAACCGTTTAATATATACATTCGGTCAATTACCTAGCAGAAGTTAACATGACTTTTATCGAAATTTGATAGTTTATGTTGAGTACTTACTTTAGATCGTTGTACTTAAGCTGCTTTATATTCGAGGAATTGGAAATTTATTACAGCTAAGTAAAACTATCGTGTTAAAGATGAAACAAAGTATAGTTGAAAGTAATTTGAATAACATTTGTCTCCTCACTTTTGTAGTTATTTATTTTATCATATAAGTATAATAATTGTGTATTCCAGGAAAATAACTTTTGGTGAAATTTGCACGTGATAATAAGTAAATCAGCGTTTTGGTTGTAAATATATGTTAGCTCTACGACTAAGATAAACAGACTATTTTCATTTTTGTTTAACTTTTCCAGTTTTCTCATGGAAATAAATGAATCTGAAATCGAGCCGTTTTTCGTGACAAAGATAATTATTGTATTATCAAACTGAAACACAACTTGATTGAAGTCCTTAATAATAGTTTCGACTCGTAAGCAAGAATATATATATATATATCAGTTTGATGAAGAGTTTAATACACACTGAAACTGTTATTAGGAAACGTAATAGATACAAGCCTAACTGGTTACAAACTATTGTGTCCATTGCTCTTCTTGTAGCATTTATTCAGGTAATTAAATAGTGTACGAACTAGTGTTTGAAAAAAAGACATGTACGGTGTTGTTGTAAAAATTTCATTTGATGGTATGTGATTTTGTTACGTACTTATAACGTGCCTATTTTAACTCTTGCGAAATAACTTGATGAAACTTTTGCAGTTATGCATTGTTTTGAATAAAGAAAGATGTCTCCAGAGCAAGTATGTGTATTAATAAATATACAAATTAGGACTGGACTATTACCTGAATTTTTGTGTCATATCTTACTGGCAAGGAAACTGGTACTGAAATGAATAAAATAAAGGTTGAATTAGAATAATGAGTGAACCGACGATCTAGTGGTCTTCTAACTGACTTTCGTAAGCTGATAGCTTTATTTTCTTGTGACTGACTTGAATAAAATAAAGGTTGAATTAGAATAATGAGTGAACCGACGATCTAGTGTCTTCTAACTGACTTTCGTACGCTGATAGCGTTATTTTCTTGTGACTGACTTAAATAAAATAAAGGTTTTTCTTTTCTCTGACTGACTTGGATATTCTCGTGATTCTACTTTTTGTTGTCAAAATTATATTGACTGCATTCTGACTTACATTGATTTACTTGTGGCTTTAAAACTACCTTCTGACTAATTTGGATATACTGATGGCTTACGTTTTCTCTGAAAGACGTGGGCATATTGATAAATTTAAAGTATTCTCTTGTCTGTCTTGAATACATTGATTATTTTAAAGCTGTCTTGTAACTGACTTGAATATAATGATAGTTGCCTTCTGACTGACTTGGATATACTGATAACTTTACTGCCTTCCGAATTACTTAGCCATTTTACTCACTTGATTATATTAAGGATTTACTTTCGTTTGTTTGACTTTAACGTAATAATGACCTGAGTGCTTTCTAACTCACTACTTAAACTATACCGTTGTTTCTCCTGTCTTCTGAATGACTTTGGACCTAAATACTTTCGTATTGATATGGTCTACTGATGTTGCTTAAACTGACTTCTGATTGATTTGGATATATTGTTGACTTTTCTGTCTTATGAATAACTTTGGATAAATACATTCAGACTGATATGAATTTGCTGATGATGTTTAACTGCCTTATGATGGGTTTTCATATAGTGTTGACTTTCCTGTCTTCTGAATGACCTTGGACGTAAATATATTCAGATTGATATGGCTGTATTGATAATTTTTAAACTGCTTTCTTATAGATTTGGATGTACTATTGTCTTTAAAACCTTATGACTGACTTAGATACACTGATAGCCTTACTTTTCTCGGAACAATTTGAATTTAGATTAAGTGACTTTGTTTTGCGATTCTCTCTCCTAAGTCACCCATATTTACTCTTTGTTTTTATTCTATGGAATTCGACTTATCTGGTTAGATGAGCTTGTATAAGTTTTAATATCTGACAGGTTTCCAAAAACATGTTTGTTCTCGTGGTAATTTATTTTCGTCGTACAAAGCATTTTAACCTTGATTCACAGATGTTTTTATAATCGTGGATGATGGAGAGATATGGGTTTACTTCCCAGTTTATATAACTAGCCACGTAATGGCTGGTTGGCTGTTGTTAAGCACAAAACTACACAATGAGCTATCTGTGCTCTGCCTATCACGTGTATCGAAACCCAAATTTTAGCGTAGTAAGCCTGAAGACTTTCCGCTGAACCACTGGGGTGGGGGGGTATACATGATGGTCAAGAAGGTATAAGCAAATTGTAAGTTAGTTTGAAACTGTTTCGTTGTAGGAAACTCTTATTCAATTTGTTTATAAGATTTTGATAGTTTTTTTATGGTGTTGAATATTTTCCGCTATAGGGATCGATCTCCATTGAGGATATTATATTATATTATATTTTCTTTGGATAAAGAGTAACGGGCAAAAGTCTTAAAATTAAAACTTTCAATTATTAACAGAAGACAGTACATTGAGAGTGGTTTTATGACGGTGTAAACTTGCGGACTAGAATTGATGAAATATATTTAACGTGAAATTAGCGAATAATCTACAGAATGAAAAGTTTTTATCAACAAGTTAGAAAGATTTTTGATGAAAATTAACTCATATAGGAAGAACTATATTTTGTAACTGACGAAAAAGTGTAATTTTATATCAAAGTTTTGCTGAATAGTTGTATTATGTTGTCCTCCCCTCTATACTAGGTTTAGTATTTTAATAGTGTTCAATATAAAAGTGTTCTGTTGTTACTGGGTAAGCCATACTCTTAAAGCAAAAAAACAAAGGTTCTTTTTACAAAACCGAGAAGCATTGTGAACATCCTTACTTCTCTGTAAAATCAATTGTGACTAATTTTAGACCGTTTCTGTTTCTCATTGTAGTTATTTAGTCCGTTATAGTTTTAGTTTTTATACCAAAAATGTAAACTTGTGAAGTTATGAAATTAGGATACATTTTTATATATCCTTTTCTTGATAATTTAGCCGTGATACCGATCGCTGTGAACAAAGTACTTATATCCCCTGTTATTATAAAAACTGCATTTGAGATTTCGCTGGTAAAACTAATGCCACGTTTTGTATTCAGAAGTGTTAAAATTGAAGCATGTAATGTGTTTTCTCTTCTTTTTATCCGTAAACCACGTGGGTAAGTACACGGTGAACATCATTAGAAAGTCTTTGCGAAGTCGATTTACGTGATTGTGTTTTGTATTGAACTGTGGGATTCTGTACACGTGGATTATCAGACCAGACGCCAGGAAATATGTAATGAAAATGAAGTATCCAGAAAGGATGGCACAAATATAAATACTAGTATCATACAGAACTTTAACCTGCTGTGGTTCAGTAATATATTTAATACATTCATATTATGATGAGTTTTTTCCACTAAAAAATAAATTTCACTTTCAAAATTGGCTATTTGGATCTTAGATTTTAATATTTTTTTTTATATTCGTGGAAGAATAGACGTGTGCGTGCGTGTGTTTAAGGTTAAAATATATTCCTAAAATAATAAACTTATGTAGAAGTCGGTTTTTAAAACACTTTCTAGCAAACTGGTGAAAGTTGCTACTGAAAATCGATCGGAAATATAAACTTCAGATTTTTGTTTCTTAATGGAAACAGTTAAAATAAAAGTAATCAGACCTGGTGGATGACCAAGTCAATCTTGGAACAACATTCCTTGTATTATATAAGTTGTTCCGGCAATCATCAGGTTTCATTATCTCGGATATAATCAGGCCTCATTGAGTTAGATATTCATCAGAACTGCTGATAACCGAGTCAACTTCAGATGAAACGTCGCCCTATTTTCATCCGCACTAGTTTTAAATATTTTTTTATTGAGTTTAATTTGTTCATTATGAATTTAGAACGCCTTAAAATACCTTACCAGGTTTTAGTTTATTGGTCAGATGTTGCAGTATTGCAACTTCTTTCTTGAAAGATCTGAATAAACTTATCCTTTCGATTTTAATGTTCATGCTACATACTGGTGTTCATCGAAAATAAACGACCACAAATTCCAGTAAAAGTTTTTTATTTTTTTGAAAACTCCAACCCTTTGGCTTATGGTATTATTCAGGACATCTTATTTGGCTTATGGTATTATTCAGGACATCTTAGTTGGCTTATGGTATTATTCAGGACATCTTATTTGGCTTATGGTATTATTCAGGACATCTTAGTTGGCTTATGGTATTATTCAGTACATCTTAGTTGGCTTATGGTATTATTCAGGACATCTCCAGCACACATTCAACAACAATTTAGTCTTAAAACCTAATCTGCTAATTTAAAATCGTTTATATAAATATCTATATCTATAAAGAACAGGCTGTTCGGGTATGTACATCGAGGCGGTGGAAGATTGACATTGTTAAGACACAGTTGTTATTTAACAGTACTGCTTTAATAAATTCATTGTTGTTGAAAGAAGGAAATTGTAAGAAAACAAACAACAACAAAAGAAAACTGTGACATTATTTAGTTTTATTATTATTATTATAATTGTCATAACACATTAGTATTAGGTCTATTATATTTTTTAAACACTACGTTCTATATCTGGTACTGTAGGAATTTTCAAGAATTAGTAGAATGTATAGTATTTCAACCAACTATATTTGTCATATTTATTGCCGACGACGCGATTCGCTCAATCCAGAGCTCTCCAGGCCGACTGGGATACAACAAACACAGTAGTGTTCGTGACACTATTTATATATAGAAATACAAATTCAAAGATTTGTGTAAGGCTAAAGTGTATACGTGTGTTTTAAATACACATACATACATATGCTTGTGTGGATATTATTTTGTAGATTTGGATGTGCTCCCCTAAAAATGTTTGTCTAGCTTCAGATCATCAATGAAAATCGATTTCGAAACAGAACAAGTCGTTATAATAATGGTGTGAAAAACTGCACTGTGGTTGGTGCAGTGGTTTTGTGTCGATTAGTCGAAATTTTTTCGTTTGCTGTATATAACTGGAAATAAGGATGCTAGGAGTATATAGTAGGTAGAGTGTTCATGAACTCTGTAATTGATTTCCGATTAGAGAAACTGAGCTAACGACTACTGTGGCCTTTATGTGTAGCTCACTTACTGGGGAAGCGCCTGGTTGAATCATGATGGGTATCATTACTGGAATGAATATTTAAACCTACGTTGTGGGTGGGCGGGCAACTGGCTTAGTCCCTGATCTTCCTTCTCCTTCCTGTTTTAAGTACATCGGTGCTTGTCCTTTTAAACATGCCGATAATAATAGTTATAAAGTATAAGCAATCCTGACAGCTGCCACTTACTAGCTGGAGCTTGTACCGTGTACTTGAATGGAAGATTGGTTATCATATTCTGTATTGTTTCACAAGTTTTAGAGAATATTGCGAACCGCGGTAGTTTTGACTCTACAGAATATACACCTCGCCGGGACTTGTGCTAGAGGTAAGCTCCACGAGTTCTATTCATTGAAACGTGTGTGTGTCTATTTTACATCCGTACTACTTTCGGTAGTGTATAGAAGAGCGTAGGGATTTCGTCAGTTACATCTTCCGTATTTGAATATAAATTAGAGCACAACTTTAGCACTTTTATACTTGTTTGTCACGTCTATGAACACCCCACTGGTATTAAATCGACGGTTCATGTTGGAAAGCACGCACAAAATATGATTGCAGTGGAAAATATTTTTGCTGCAACAGCACACGCGGAATTTAGTTTTATTGTTTTCAAGTTTTAAGTTTGTTAATTTGATAAGCCACCGCAAAGCATAAATAAAACCCATAGGTGTATCTAGAGTAACTTAAATATTTTGCAGTAAAATATTTATAAATAGATGTTTCTGAATGAAACTTTTTATATGTATGTACATGTGATATTATCTTTGTTTTGTATCTAAAACCAATCTGTCCAGGGTTTAACATTCAGGGTTAACCCTGGATTTGAAGAGTACAAACCACGGGTGCACCAGTGTGTGTACGAGTTAGATAAAGGATTCAACAATCGTAGGTGCATTACGTGAATGTGTGAGAGAAATGATACAATTTAATCTTATCTTCAGTCTTGATTGTTTTCTTCTTTTGTTCGTGTATGTTACTGAAAAGCGACATTAACTGTGAGGACACTGGAATTCAACAGTCGTGCAGCTTTTAATAATGGCGTTTACTTTTTACAGTGTTCTTAACAGTAACAACACGTATTTGTCATTAATTCTCCAGGAATTAAAACGTAATGATAATTAGTTGCATGTGCACAAAACATTGGGTATATTTTTACCGTCCGAAGATTTGTTATAAATATTCTAAAATTAAGCTACAAACACAAGAACGAAATCTGGATATCTTAATTATTTAAAGTTCATATAAAAGTTTGAAGTATTCAACTAAGTTAGATAAATTGATCGTTAATGATGGACTTGAAAATAAGTTTAAACCGTTAATGATAGAACTAAGTTGTATGACCGCGTATTAAATTGTGCACATTTAAATTTAGTTGAAAATGTTATCATGATGCTCTAAGTACATAGATGGTACTATACTTTCAACTACCCCAGGCTCTAGTTCTTAAAGGCTCTAATAAGGTTTCTGTCAGCCAATTTACCCTGACTAATGACCTGTGTAAGTCATTATATTAACAAACGTTTGTTTTGGAGATACAGTTCATTAGGTCTTGTGTTCATGTATGTCAGCATGTTTTGTGCTATTGTCTACTTTAATGTGTAATTCTTGGGTTGTGAAGATAGTTCGTTATAGTATATTTCATCTTCTCCAAGGGAGAGCTCAGCAGTAAGCTTCAAGGCTTATAATACAAACATCTGGAGTTCGATCCCTGCAGCGGGCACAGTGCAGAATACCACTTCCATGAAATTGTGATAAAAACAAAACAAATAGTCCCCCCCCCAATAACTATCATCTTTCCTCTAGTATTACTGAGTTATACATTTATATTGAAAATGATAAAACAAAACGCCATTATCTTAAATGCATTTTTAAACGTATAACGTTTATGCATAGTTTGTATACATGAGAGAGGGTCTTGATCGAAAGAAAGGGATAAACTGAGATAAGCGATAACATATGAAGCTCCTGGTAAAAAAATAATACTTTTCATTCTACCCAGAACCTTTAT
This sequence comes from Limulus polyphemus, assembly GCF_000517525.1. Taxonomy (NCBI): domain Eukaryota; kingdom Metazoa; phylum Arthropoda; class Merostomata; order Xiphosura; family Limulidae; genus Limulus; species Limulus polyphemus. The sequence continues at coordinate 75,290 of NW_013667744.1, forward strand.
ATGGTAAATATGTTAACCCCAGTTCATAGGTTTTATGCAAGCAATGTAATTTTGGTGTATAACAGTTATGTGATGTTGTCTCACAGGGCTCCTGTAATGTAGGTTAGTTAACCTTGACTTTTTCCAATAATCGTTATCCCATCGGTGAAAATACTTTACCTGCCGTCGATCATGGTTATTGTACGTGTTATTGCACTGTAATTGTGCAACAGTAATGCTTGCGAATTTGACCTCCAAAGTTATCCCATACTTGGACGGTGTCAAAGGCATTTTGCGCGATAATTTTGGTGACCTTGTCTTTCCATTCATCATTATAATGTGAACAGCATACCAAACATAAACCACCTAGCATACTCACTACGCGCACGTGTTATACCTAATAAAGTCTTAGTCTTTTAATACGAAAGTATCATTTCCCTTATTCTGATTTATATACTTTAGTTAGTAGAGGCAGTTTGGTAAAGGTCTTGCTAATTGTTTTGTTACTAACAAGCTGTGTGTGTGGGCTGTTTCCACTCTTTTTTTTTTTGGCAGTCCTGTAAACTGTACATTTGTCATTGAAAAAACACGTGATTTCTGCCAGCTGTCGACATCTTTATAGTATGTCCGTCTAAATGCATATTTGGCAGTCCTGTAAACTGTACATTTGTTATTGAAAAAGCACGTGATTTCTGCCAGCTGTCGACGTCTTTATAGTATGTCCGTCTAAATGCATATAATTGCATATATCTAATGTACTTTTCTTGTTATGTCTTATTTGCTCTGTGACCTTAGTATAAGCCAACGTCATTTTTAAGCCCAATTAGTCAGTGAATGTTAATAAATATGTCGATGCATATTGTAGAGGATAAAATCAAATGATAGACAACTCCGAAGAAATCAAGCTAATTAAAGTATACAAATGAGTTTTTGATTTTTCAGTAGATGCAACTGATAGTTTAAAAGTTATTCGACTATCTAAAAAAAAAAAAACCTTTCTCATTGCATTGCATATTCATTGTTACTACATATATTAACTGTGAAACGCATCTGAGTTTCGAATATAAAGTGCAACGACTGTGCATATTTTAAAACTTTTTTCGCCAAACTGCGATGAGTTTAATTTCAATCCTATATGACACCTCTTAAGGTGCTACATAGAAAGCCAGAAGTTACTGAATTGTAATTTTTGGTGTCTCTTACAACGGCATTTCCAAAACGTATAGACACTTTGACACTAGTGTAACATTTTCATAGAACCTCTTCTCACAGATTTATTTCAGTGTTAACGTAGGATCATTTTTGGTTATATATGAAACATCACTGTCAATCGAATTTCGACATCACGCTTGTATGGCATTGGCTTTAATCAAAAGTGGAAAAAAGCGATGTCTTGGGTCCTGGGATATTCCAAACAAATAAAAAAAAACGTTATTAATTTGCCATTGAAGTTGTTCGAGTAACAAACTCTCATAATTTGGGTGGGGGTGGAGCGTAAATTTTCTGCTGGCGCTTTACATGCAGTGGAGTGTATAGATACGGGATGCTAAAATTACAAATTTTGCTTATAAATATGCTCAATATTGAACAGTACAATTACATTCTGCTTCTGCACCTAGAGGACATAGCATTAACAATTTTACCATTTTGTGAAACGTGCATCAGAAATCAGATTGCAATGTCAACATAATAGCTGAATGATGTTGACAAATATTGCACATATGCAGTTCTTGCAGTTAATTTACCTGATTTAAATATAACATAACTTGTAATTTACGTCTCCAGTGGGTTTAACTGACTGTGTTAGATTATGAACATTTTACGTATACTAACAATTTAAAAGGTAGTCTTGCAGAAATATGTAACACAATATTTAACCTGTTTTTAACTGTTATACAAACGAACTTTATAACAAATGATACCAAATGGACAATTTCCCATTTCCTGTATGTTTAAAACAGATTAAACATCAAATAAATTTTAATTATCAGTGTATTGTAATTTATTTGAAGCACTATATATATAATTCTGCCTTATATTGAAAGCTACGTGATAGGTTAATGTTTTTTTTTAATTTTACCACATTATAGCTGTTATATATTGACAATTATATTTTTGGTCCTTTCATAAGATAATTCTGCATATAGATAAATCAGTGTTATGGATGTCAATACTGAAGACAAATTTTGCAAACATTTCTGTATTACACATTAAAAAAATCCAGCTTCAGGTGTAACTAACTAACATTTTCATAAGAGAAAAGGACTTGTTTTTCTAATTCAGTTGTGGTACTTGAGTGTATCATAAGTATTTTACACAATGCATTTCAATATATTGATTTTAGCATATTTCCTTTCGTTTTAGAAAAAAAAAGTCAAAACTCCAATTAAACAAAAATAGGAAGTGAGATTAGGTATTGAAAGAATAGTCGAATTAAGTATTTAAAAAAATTCTGAACATGAAATTCATCACAACAATATCACCAGCTCTAGAATAAACAAGAGGGAATTCTCAATAGCCGCGGCACTTGAAATTCTTTTAGGCAAGATTAGAATAAATTAATCCATGATACCTTTTTTTCATTTTTATTAGCTGTATTTTTGTGCGCCAGCAATGCCAAGCGTGGGGCGCGCGTATACCCGATTCGATTTTATTACTCATCAGGATCTCTATTAGTCTACCCTCAAATTGAAATTTTTTTATGCAGGATTAAAGTAAATTAATCTAGTAGATCTTGGATGTGGTAAGATACACCAATCAAAAGGATTTGACCTCCCGAGTCCAAAACTGTAATTAGATCTCAAATCGGTCAAGAGATGACGAAGGTACAAAGTTTGTACTTGAAAAGAAACTCGGAGCCGTTCTATAAGCCGTTATGCCGCGGCTAAAAAAAAAGAACATTTATGCTTGAGACAAAGTACATGGTATATATCAATAGAAGTAACACAAGGGCTAGGAAGGAATGGAGAAAATAAACACGTTTTCCAAACAAATTAATTCTATGACAGTTGTTCAAGCCAATAGCTAGTGTTTCTGTGTTCCCTGAGTAAGGTATGTTATTTATTTATTGTTTCTTTCATTAATAGTATTGGTTATACTATTAAGTATATTGAATGTCATTGTTTTTTACTTTGTTTTATTGTTTATTATTATAATGATGGTTTAGAATTGTTAGTTTAATAAATGTATTTAGGACTAACCTAAATATCATGAGCTGGCTGAATCTTGTGAAATATTATTGGGATTACGGCTGAAAATATTATTAACAGCAAAGATATCCATCCAACTGATGGAACACTGCATTCTAATCTTCATAAGAAAATACATATATTTAATTAGCTATACTTGATTTCCAGGTTGATTTTTAGTTTCATTCTTAGGTTCATAACTTGCTCTGTTTGGAAATTATTATTAATTACATCATACGAAAATATCAACTATCCATTTTTATAAACTTGTTATGAGATATAATTACGGCATAACTATGATCTAATACTTACACAATAGAAAAATTTAACAATTTCACCATAAGCCACCGATTGTATTGTTAAAGAACAATACTTTTTCAAGCAAATTTACCACTTATGCTGAACAGCTATGGCAAAATTATGAAAGTTAATGACATTGCTAAAGCCTAAATATTGTTTTGATCAATTTGCAAAACCATGTTGTAATAATTTGCAAAATCGCTTTACCACGTGCACTAAATATATATATATATATATATAAATATATCGAAATTATAAAAACGTTAACAAGTTTTTACCGAAGCCTAAATATTGTTGTGATTACCTTAAAAAATCTTGTAATTAAATTGCAATACCAAAGTTGTTAAGAAGTCAAAATCATGGAAACTTTTTGTTTTCGTTCATACAAAAAACTGATTGCAACCCCCTTCTGTGGACTTACAATGCTAGAAACCCGTGATGCAAATTAACCAAAAATAACATCTTTTGTCTGCGAATCTTAGTGAAAAAAAAATAGCAAAATTTAAAGTACTGTACATAGTTTAGCACATTTTGTTAAATATTTCTTTCTGTAGCACTGACAACTTGTTGGGTGGTAAAAAAAAATGCATATGTGAATTACTGAATTTGTATACATAGCATATTAACTAGTTCCACTGTTCCATTCAGTTTGCAATCTACGGAAAGTTACATACGTGAATGTATGTTTCAGAGGGAAAATCCACGAAGAAGAGCAAGTTTGGTGATTACATGACTTTACAATTATATTTTGTCTTTTTTTTTAATGTCAAGAGATTAACTGAATATTGAGGAAATTTGTTTGTGGTGAAAACTTATTTCTTTAGAACCAATATTTTATCGCACATTATGTTCTCTGATTGTACTTGCATTAAATTACATTTTTGTCACATTGTATCACTGTTTCTTCATAATTTTTATTTTGAATAAAAATTGTAATATATGTATTGTATGAATGTTTATCTACTCACGAACAGTCAAGAAAAACAACATTCTTCTTATTTCGCAAGTCTTTCTTCTCTCATCTACAGACTGTAGAGTTATTTAATTTTTCAAACTAAGCTGTTTTGACATTAAAGTATAAGTTAGGCCTTACATAACCCATGACGGTCAACATTTAGCTTAAAGGAAAATTGACCTTCTCAGTTGATATGACTTTTTTTTAGTCAAGGACAAAGGGATGCCATGGAACGTTATTGCTGAATGAGAGCAACCGATTTGAATTTGTTGTCACCTTTACACCTGTCTCTATCATGGTTACCATAGCAACCAACAGTCAGTTACGAATTTATCACAAAAACGCAGTGGCTTATTATTAAGACGTTTGAACACGACGTTCCTGAACATGTCAGTTAATGACTGAATCTGGTAAACAGTATAACTTGATAATTGATAGAGTATAGCGGAACCCCCCCAAATAACTGTCATTAGAATGGACATTGGTAGAGAGCAATCTTCTTTCAGTTGAGATATGGCCCAATGGTTAGGGCGTTCGACTCGCAATCTGAGGGTCGCGAGTTCGAATCCCCGTCACCGAACATGCTCGCCTTTTTAGCCTTGGGGCGTTATAATGAGACGGTCAGTCCCGGTGTTCGTTGGTAAAAAGACTAAAATTGGTTAGTTGTTAGAACATATTTCCTCTGATCCTCAAAATCTATACGTCTAGATTTCAAATGATAGATCGTATGGCACTTTGAGGTGGCTGCCGTTTGGCTTTACGGTTACAACCAGAAAGTATGCAATAATTCGAGATAAAGATTCTATTCATGCTTCACAACAAGGACCTAATTTACCCTTAGACCGAAATAGAATACAATATTCAGTTGTATTATTGATATTTATATGTTTCACTAGTAGACCTAACGTTACTTCAAACTTTTTTTTTAAATTAATCTTTTTGATTTTGTACAAGTTGTAATTGATCGCGTAATGGTGTTCACAACTCTCACATTAACCATAACAGAAAATTCATACAACTTATAAAACGAAGATAATAATAATAGTAGTAGTCATATTATGTAGAGCATTTTGCAGTTCCTCTAAACTAATTTCCTCCAGCCATTGCAAGACATCTTCCTGAATAAATTGAGTCGCCATTTTATTAACGAACAGAAACAGAAACCAGTTTTATCGGCTTGTTTTAAGCCATATTAAGTAGGGCGGACGATCTGAAAAATGATGAAATTTTGGTTTTTTGTTGTTTTTTTTTGGAGAAGAAGAATACGGCGTAAAGAAAAAATAATGAGAACAATAATTTGATGTAGATTAGGTGTTTTAGGAGCAGAATTTTGTGAGATCAAACAGAACATTTACTTACTTTCAAAGTAGTGTTTTTTCAAAATTCTGTAACATTTTGGTTGTTTTTATCTTGGCACAAACAAACAACGTGTAGACATGGGGAATAGATGATGGATATGACAGATGCTTTTATATTTTACAGTAAGCTTGGTTTACGACTTTCTAATTTGAAGGTAAAATACATTTAAGGTTAGGAATTTATCATTTTTAAATTTTGTAATGTGTTTTATATCAAATAAAAATGTGAAACCTTGAGGTTTTTCCGCCATATTTTATTTTGATGAGGCTTCATCTGGAAACAAAGACGTTGGACAGTTTTGAAAAGGCAACTTTCCTGCCAACTTACGGGTTAGGAACCATAATGTTTGCTAAACAAAATAAAAATGACTTGGGGATGGGATTATAGGTCTTATGCATTTTTTAACGCTAATATCATTAATATTCTAATCATAAACTTTGTGAAATAGCAATTTTTTTGTTAAGTTGCATGCATTTCATGATTTAAAATTAAATTGCATGTCTTCATAGCTAGGCATACACTTCATTATATATATTATGTACACGGTAATAGGTTGCAGTATTTAGATGTACTACTTTATATAATTGCAGGGTTTACATTTGTACAAATTGTCGTCGATCGCATGATACTTTTCACAACGAATGAAAATGCTAATTAACTCCGACATTAACAACCATAACCGTTACAGGAAACTCACACATTTCATAAAACGAAGAAATGATAATAATAGTCGTTTCCATGCTACCAAGACTGTTTGTAGTTCATCTAAATTAATTTCCTCTAGCCTGGGCCCAATGAGTCGCCATTTTGCCAAAGTAGATGTTAGCGACTTTTCCCAGCAATGCTGTGAATGCGCGAGCACGAAGAAATTCTTAGAAACCTCAAAGATTCCCTTGAAAAATCTTTGAGGTTCTTTGTTTTAGAAAAACCAATTGAAAGATCTCTTTGGTTTTTTAAAACTTCGGATGGTTCTCAATAGAATCCAGGTACCTCCCCTTTTTTTCCTTAGTGTGAATTTTCTGAAATAATGGGTTTACTTGTTTTTTGTTTTGTTTTGTTGGATTTTACACAAATCTACACGAGGGCTACATGTACTAGCCGTACCTATAATTTTGAAGTGATACATTATAGGGAAGGTAACCAATCAGATCCAACAAATTGGGTTTTTATTGCCAGGGTGAATAGTGGTATTTGACCATCACTCTTATAACGCACCCACGGCCACAAAGTGCGGAGCGTGAAGTTTTTTGGCGGTAACGGGAGGAGAATCACAAAATCTCGACTGCACAGTCAGGCACGTTAAATAAACACTGGCCCGCGCTCGGTTTGGAATGATGGGTAACATGTAAAAGCCGATTGAAGGTGGCTAGAGCCAAACTTGTCTTCTTATAATGGCAGAATACTTTTAAAGCCGTTTGAAGATAGATAGAGTTAGACATGTTTTCTTGGCCTGGTGGTTAGGGAGATGGGTCACGAGATCTCAAACCGTCACCGAACACGATACCCTTTTAAACAATGGGGGCGTTATAACGTGACGGTCAATCACATTATTCGTTGGCAAAGGGTTGCCAATGCGTTGGCGGTGGTTGGACATAACTAGTTTTCTTTTTTCTAGTCTATCATTTTAAAATTATGAACGTCTAGCGTCTTTGAGTAGCTTGGCGCAAAAGTCAACAAACAAACGTTTTTTCTTATGATAGTAGAACACGTGTAAATCTGATTTAAAGTGGTTGAAAATATATGCATTTTCTTATTTTTCTAAAAAGGGACTAGTGTGTTTTAGTTTCTAAGATGGAATATATATTTGTATGATTTTGTCGAAGATGGGAAAGGTCATTTGTTGATTTTTCTAAAAAAAGGGATGTCTTTTTTTAAAATACTCTCCAAATGGAGTCAAGATTTTGAACCCGCAGTGCCAAACCCCACCAATTTAAGGGAAGGTACAAATCCTTGGCATGCCTTGTTTTTATTTGTTTTAACGCATGCCACATTGGACTATCTCCGGTGTCTACCTTGGGGAACCGAACTCTGGATTTTAACGTTATAATCCTTGGCATGAACAATATTACTTGTTCTTAAAATTGTGTCATTTGTAATTAGTCTTGAACAGAGCCGTTTTATGCTTTCCAAGCATCCGGCATATGTCATGTTTCATAGTTTATAGTCAGACTGTTTGTTGTCTTATGTTGTAATACATTGTAAATCCCGAACGCATTGAAACGTACGATGCAAATTAACTTACGAAAATAAACATCAAGAGAAATGGTCTGAACCTTATAGAGAGTTGAATGCGTTATTTAAACATAAATCACCAGTGTCATAAACATTTACCTTTATATATATATATATATATGCGTGTGTGTGTGTGTTTGTGTAACTGTACAAACTTAGAACGCAAAGCTCTATTTCCCTGTGCATATTGAAAGGCCTGGGAAACGCTCGATATATTATTCAAGCAATATACTGTGTAATGGGCGTTGATATTTTGTGTGTTCTTAGTGGGAGGAGTATACGATGGAAGACTCCATGTTTGTCGTTACCACCACCGAGTTTGAATGTATACATAAACAGAGAATGTATGCAGTACGTTACACAAAAATAAGTTGAAAGATCAGACTAACTCCGTGCATGTTCTCTCTAGTATAAATCTTCTGGTTTTATTTTATTATTTGCTGGGTGGTGTGTTCTCTCTATATGTACATATTGTGAAAGTAGGTTTCTGTCAATCACCCGTTATTTATTAGGAAATTACATATATGCACAAAAGTCCATTAGGAACAATACACTTTGCATCATCAGTACGTCTTCTTTGTAAATTTAGTTCGTAGTAGATTTGCATCGAATTCAGATTATCTACGGAGAGAAACAGCCAAGACATTTTTCGTGCACGTGAAAGTATACTCCGTATATATATATATATGTAGCTCGTGATGAAATATACGTCTAATTTAGTAAGTGAAACAAATCTACGTCAACCAGGTAAACACATTAAAAAAGATTTGATAAAAATATATCTATGTTTGCTGAAATAAAATAAAGACTTTCTTCCAATCAAGCAACAAAACTAAAAGAGGATCTCGTGGTTCTAGATCATTCAATGAGCCCCGTTTATTGCTGCCCATTTCGTTGCATGTTTAATGTAATTGACTATGGCTGAAATTGCTTGAAATTTCATCCTATCATCAAAATTGGAACATATTTATATATTTTTCTGATTATCCAAAATATAAAGGGACTGATTGGCAATTGTTTTTGAAATGATATAGATAATGGTAAATAAGTATAACTGGTATATGTAAAACTAAGAGTTATTTCCACATAGTAAAAATTGATTTAGGCTCGTATAATAACCCACTAACAAACATTTTAAGTATACTGTAAAATAAGCTGAGACGTACTTGGTTTTAATGGTTATTGAAATGATTACGTTAAATAAAACGGAGAATACTACAATGTAACTGTTTTCAAATCTTGAATTTGTATTTTTGTATTCCAAAGAACCTTGTGTGTACAGGGTGTTTAAACAAAATAATGGTGTGGAAAAGGTGCTATTTTATAATAACTTAATACTGTGTTAGCGGCTGTAAAGTAGGCCTAAGGTAAATGAGTGAATAAAGAGAACAAAAAAGTCGCGTTCATATAGTTGAAAAATTATTCGAAAATATAATTAATTATCTAGAAAAATGATAGATACAGTGGCAAAAATTAACCTGGAAATAAATTTTATGGCCACAACGTTTCGGACTTAGACCTTTTATCAGATAACAATACAGCTGATTGTATGAGACATGATGAATATTGAGTGGCGCCTAAAAATGTTTTTAATGTTATGTTGTGGTGTAAACAGAGGTCATAACGGTATAGGATTGAGTAAGTTATATTAAAACTATTTCGGATATACATAACAGTGGCCCCGGTAGCTTAGGCCTCAGGGCTTATAATGCTCATCGAGTTTCGATATCTGAGGTGGGCAAAGCACAGATAGCCTTAGTTTTGTGCTTAACAACAAACAAAATAAAAAGCAAACCACAACCGATATGAAATTGCAATGGAACTACATCTGTAATAAATATATTTTGACATTGGCGTTAGATAGGTAGTGTGAGCCTATGGGAAGGGTATGTAACAGCCGTTTTCGACGTAGTGTATTCATACACTCAGATCATAAAGATGTGTTCAGGTCGGGGATGTAGAATTTCCAAGAGGGGAATATCCCTTATACTAAATGACACTGGAAAACAAAGGAAAATGAATCAACTTGAAAATTAGGACTATCCAGAGAGAGAGACCTGAAATAAGTCGTACCCCGGTCCTTTGTTTGTTTGTAATTAAGCACAAAGCTACACAATGGGCTATCTGTGCTCTGCCCATCACCCGGTTTTTATCGTTGTAAGTCCGCAGACGTATCGCTGTGCCACAGGGAGGCACCCCAACCGTAGTAAGTAAAGTGTGGCATCTTGCAGCAAGTGAGAATCCACGAATACAAAAGCCGTCCACGTGCTCCAGGCAGCACTATGCAACACAAACAAGAATGATCTTCGTCTGGAAACGACTATCTATCAAGGTATTTAGTAACATATTACTATTTGGAATATATTTTGTGAACCATCTGGGACTCTTTTGTTAGAAAGTGTGGATCCGCGCTTGCTACCTAGAAATGTTAACTCTTGCTTACCATAAAGAGCACACTCCCGCTCTTTCTATGCCAGGGACGTACTTTGATAAGGGTTTTTCACACTGAATCCAATTATGTATGGTTTGTGGAACCTTTTTTGAATAAAATATACAGTCAATAAATTAAATATTTAATGTTTGTTACTTCGTGGTATTTCCCAGTTTTTCCCTGGTTCCTGGAAACACAAAGCGTTAAGAGTGAGATATGTCGTTAAAGTGGAGACACAAAGCGTTAAGAGTGAGATATGTCGTTAAAGTGGAGACACATAGGGTTAAGAGTGAGATATCATGTCGTTAAAGTGGAGACACAAAGGGTTAAGAATGAGATATCATGTCGTTAAAGTGGAGACACAAAGGGTTAAGAGTAAGATATGTCATTCAAGTGGAGACACAAAGGGTTAAGAGTGAGATATCATGTCGTTAAAGTGGAGACGCAAAGGGTTAAGAGTAAGATATGTCAT